>NC_053497.1:6020378-6225378 GCF_905171775.1 Rana temporaria
CTGTGGGGGGGGGAGTGGGGGTCTGCACTATAGGGGTGTCTGTACTGTGGAGGGTGGGAGTGGGGGTCTGCACTGTAGAGGTGTCTGTACTGTGGGGGGGGGGGGAGTGGAGGTCTGCACTATAGGGGTGTCTGTACTGTGGGGGGGGGGAGTGGAGGTCTGCACTGTAGAGGTGTCTGTACTGTGGGGGGGGGGGAGTGGAGGTCTGCACTGTAGAGGTGTCTGTACTGTGGGGGGGGGAGTGGAGGTCTGCACTGTAGGGGTGTCTGTACTGTGGGGGGGGGGAGTGGGGGTCTGCACTGTAGAGGTGTCTGTACTGTGGGGGGGGGGGAGTGGAGGTCTGCACTGTAGAGGTGTCTGTACTGTGGGGGGGGGGTCTGCACTGTAGAGGTGTCTGTACTGTGGGGGGGGGAGTGGAGGTCTGCACTGTAGAGGTGTCTGTACTGTGGGGGGGGGAGTGGAGGTCTGCACTGTAGAGGTGTCTGTACTGTGGGGGGGGGGGAGTGGAGGTCTGCACTATAGGGGTGTCTGTACTCTGTACTGTGGGGGGGTGGGGGTCTGCACTATAGGGGTGTCTGTACTGTGGAGGGTGGGAGTGGGGGTCTGCACTGTAGGGGTGACTGCACTTTTGGGGTGTCTGTACTGTGGGGGGGTAGGGGTCTGCACTATAGGGGTGTCTGTACTCTGTACTGTGGGGGGCGAGTGGGGGTCTGCACTATAGGTGGTGTCTGTATTGTGGAGGGTGGGAGTGGGGGTCTGAACTATAGGGGTGTCTGTGGGGGGGGGTCTGCACTGTAGAGGTGTCTGTACTGTGGGGGGGGGAGTGGAGGTCTGCACTATAGGGGTGTCTGTACTGTGGGGGGGGGGAGTGGGGGTCTGCACTATAGGGGTGTCTGTACTGTGGGGGGGGGGGGTCTGCACTGTAGAGGTGTCTGTACTGTGGGGGGGGGGAGTGGAGGTCTGCACTATAGGGGTGTCTGTACTGTGGGGGGGGGGGAGTGGGGGTCTGCACTATAGGGGTGTCTGTACTGTGGAGGGGGGGAGTGGGGGTCTGAACTATAGGGGTGTCTGTACTGTGGGGGTCTGCACTGTAGAAGTGTCTGTACTGTGGGGGGGGGGAGTGGAGGTCTGCACTATAGGGGTGTCTGTACTGTGGGGGGGGAGTGGGGGTCTGCACTGTAGGGGTGTCTGTACTGTGGGGGGGGAGTGGGGGTCTGCACTATAGGGGTGTCTGTACTGTGGGGGGGATGGGGGTCTGCACTGTAGGGGTGACTGCACTTTAGGGGTGTCTGTACTGTGGGGGGGTAGGGGTCTGCACTATAGGGGTGTCTGTACTGTGGGGGTCTGCACTGTAGGGGTGTCTGTACTGTGTCGGGATGGGGGTCTGCACTGTAAGGATGTCTGTACTGTGGGGGGGTAGGGGTCTGCACTGTGGGGGTGTCTGAACTGTTGGGGGTATGTACTGTGGGGGGGGGTCTGAACTGTTGGGAGGTCTGTACTGTGGGGGGGTCTGAACTGTTGGGAGGTCTGTACTGTGGGGGGGGGGGGGGTTGTCTGTGTAATGTAATGTAATGGGGTCCAGAGGTGCAGGGTGTTGTATAATGTAAAGGAGCCCAGAGGTGCAGGGTGCTGTGTAATGTAAAGGGGTCCAGAGGTGCAGGGTGCTGTCTAATGTAAAGGGGTCCAGTGATGCAGGGTGCTGTGTAATGTAAAGGGGCCCAGAGGTGCAAGGTGCTGTGTAATGTAAAGGGGTCCAGAGGTGCAGGGTGCTGTGTAATGTAAAGGGGCCCAGAGGTACAAGGGGCTGTGTAATGTAAAGGGGCCCAGAGGTGCAGGGTGCTGTGTAATGTAAAGGGGCCCAGAGGTACAAGGTGCTGTGTAATGTAAAGGGGTCCAGAGGTGCAGGGTGCTGTGTAATGTAAAGGGGTCCAGAGGTACAAGGGGCTGTGTAATGTAAAGGGGCCCAGAGGTGCAGGGTGCGGTGTAATGTAAAGGGGCCCAGAGGTGCAGGGTGCGGTGTAATGTAAAGGGGCCCAGAGGTACAAGGTGCTGTGTAATGTAAAGGGGCCCAGAGGTACAAGGGGCTGTGTAATGTAAAGGGGTTCAGTGATGCAGGGTGCTGTGTAATGTAAAGGGGTCCAGAGGTGCAGGGTGCGGTGTAATGTAAAGGGGCCCAGAGGTACAAGGGGCTGTGTAATGTAAAGGGGCCCAGAGGTGCAGGGTGCGGTGTAATGTAAAGGGGCCCAGAGGTGCAGGGTGCGGTGTAATGTAAAGGGGCCCAGAGGTGCAGGGTGCGGTGTAATGTAAAGGGGCCCAGAGGTACAAGGGGCTGTGTAATGTAAAGGGGTTCAGTGATGCAGGGTGCTGTATAATGTAAAGGGGTCCAGAGGTGCAGTTGTGGAGAGGGGTACACAGTAGTGACAAAGAGATAATGAAGGATACAGAGATATGCAGGGGGCACAGTGGGGTGTTTTTACATTTTAAGGTGGGGGGTGCCAGATATAGGATCCGCCCCGGGTTCTAAATGTTGCACTGTATTTTCTGTGACATATATATGCATATGAGCGTATCATTTTTTTTTTTGGTGGGGGAGTGGATCTTGGGTGGGAGTTCCCACACTTTTTTCCCCAGGACTTGACCCCTGATTTGGGGAAATGATAAACAAAACATAATGAAATGTTCATGTGGTGTTTCCATACACTTTAGATATTGTCGCTTATACTATAAGCAATACTATAAAAATACGAATAAAAATAATGCAAAATAATGTGCTATACTATAATGCAATACTATAATAATAATAATAATAATAATAATAATAATAATAATAATAATAATGTGAAAAAGTAATAGTGCAAAATAATAATAATGGGAAAAATAATGCTAAACATAATAATGAAAAATAATGCGCTATACTATAAGCAATATTATAAAAATAATAATGTGAACTAATAAGAATACGAATAAAAATAATGCAAAATAATGTGCTATACTATAATGTAATACTATAATAATAATAATAATAATAATAATAATAATAATAATAATAATAATAATGTGAAAAAATAATAGTGCAAAATATTAATAATGGGAAAAAATAATGCAAAAAATAATAATGCAAAACAATGCGCTATACTATAATGCAATACTATTATAATAATAATAATAATAATAATAATAATAATAATAATAATAATAATAATAATGTAAAAAAATAAATAATGCAAAAAAAAATTATACTGCAAAACTAATAATGCAAAATAATGCACTATAATATAATGCAATACTATAATAATAATAATAATAATAATCATAATGTGAAAAAATAATCGTGCAAAATAATAATAATGGGAAAAAAATGTGCAAAAAATAATAATGCAAAACAATAATAATAATAATGCTAAAAATAATAATTCAAAATAATGCGCTATACTATAATACAATACTATAATAATAATAATAATAATAATAATAATAATAATAATAATAATAATAATAATGTAAAAAAAATAATGCAAAAATAAATAATAATGGGAAAAAATAATTCAAAAAATAATAATTCAAAAATAATAATGCAAAACAATAATAATAATTCTAAAAATAATAATGCAAAATAATGTGCTATACTATAATGCAATACTATAATAATAATAATAATAATAATAATAATGTAAAAAAATAATAATGAAAAAAAAATTATAATGGGAAAAAATAGTGCAAAAAACAATAATGCAAAACAATAATAATAATGCAAAAATAATAATGCAAAATAATGCGCTATAATATAATGCAATACTATAATAATAATAATAATAATAATAATAATAATAATAATAATAATAATAATAATAATAATAATGTGAAAAAAAATAATAATGCAAAAAAAATAATAATGCAAAAAATAATACTGCAAAACGAATAATGCAAAATAATGCACTATAATATAATGCAATACTATAATAATAATAATAATAATAATAATAATAATAATAATAATAATAATGTGAAAAAATAATAGTGCAAAATAATAATAATGGGAAAAAATTATGCAAAAAATAATAATGCAAAACAATAATATTAATGCTAAAAATAATAATTCAAAATAATGCGCTATACTATAATGCAATACTATAATAATAATAATAATAATGTAAAAAAATAATAATGCAAAAATAAATAATAATGGGAAAAAATAATGCAAAAAACAATAATTCAAAAATAATAATGCAAAACAATAATAAAAATTCTAAAAATAATAATGCAAAATAATGTGCTATACTATAATGCAATACTATAATAATAATAATAATAATAATAATAATAATAATAATAATAATAATAATAATAATAATAATGTAAAAAAATAATAATTGAAAAAAAAATTATAATGGGAAAAAATAGTGCAAAAAACAATAATGCAAAACAATAATAATAATGAAGAAAATAGTAATGCAAAATAATGCGCTATACTATAATGCAATACAATAATAATAATATTAATGCAAAATAATAATAATAATACAAAATAATGCAATGTAATATATGCAATACTATAATGATTATAAAATGTTGATGTCTCTAATCAGGTATTGGAAGATGTTCCATCTCTTCTCCCATTGCTGGCACTGTATACAGAAGAAGCAGGAACCAATCAGGTGAGACCAACACCGGGATACGATCCGCCTTTTATAGAGGAAATAAATCGTCCTCATTATAAAACGTTCCTATGTGACCCCATCTGAGACTCCTAAAACCCATACCCTGCCCATGGGGTCTCCCGAGCGTGGCTGGGGGTCCAACGACAAATTCTCATTGCATGTCTCTTCTGCAATCAAGAATATACTTGTTCACAATGTTTTGGATTTCAGGATTTCCTGTTTCGGCTATGGGACAGGAAGTGAAGGGAAAGCTCCCCAATGGGCACACAGATGGGGAAAATAAAACCGATTTTGCTAAATGTTGTCTTTTTCAGTTGGTAACTGTCTGTTGTGAGTGATGATGACCAATAGGAATCTATAATGAATGTTCAGAGCCATAGGAAGTGTTGTATGTAATGGGGGTGACTTTGTCTTGCAGGAATGTGACGATCCTCTTCATGGGGCTGGAAGGTGCTGGGAAAACTTCGGTAATCAGAGTCATCAAGAGAGGTGAGAAAATAGAATTCTCCAATCAGAGAAGAGCTCACCTTCCCCGAGAATCCATCCAATAGGTTTCCTACGTAGCACAGCTGGTCCAATATGAATTGGAATTGTATCTGAATTTTTTGAGTCTGGTGTCAGGGATGGTAGTTATCACTAGGTATGGGGTTCATTGTCTGTGTGTGTGTGTGTGTGTGTGTGTGTAAGAAGGGGCAGTTGTCCCGGGTTCAGTGTCTGTGTAAGAGGGGGGCAGTTGCCCTGGGTTCAGTGTCTGTGTAAGGGGGGGGGGCAGTTGCTCTGGGTTCAGTGTCTGTGTCCGTGTAAGGGGGGCAGGAGGGGAAGTTGCCCTGGGTTCAATGACTGTGTGTGTGTAAGGGGGGCAGTTTCCCTGGGTTTAGTGTCTGTGTTTGTAAGGGGGAGGGGGGCATTTGCCTTGGTTTCAGTGTCTGTGTGTGTGTGTGTGTGTAAGGGGACAGGAGGGGCAGTTGCCTTGGTTTCAGTGTTTGTGCAAGGGGGAGGTTGCCCTGGGTTTAGTGTCTATGTAAAGGGAGGCAGTTGTCCTGGGTTCAGTGTCTGTGTAAGGGGGGCAGGAAGGGCAGTTGTCCTGGGTTCAGTGTGTATGTGTGTCTGTGTGTGTAAGGGGGGCAGTTGCCCTGGGTTCAGTGTCTGTGTTTGTAAGGGGGCAGTTGCCTTGGTTTCGGTGTCTGTGTTTGTGTAAGGGGGGCAGGAGGGGAAGTTGCCCTGGGTTCAGTGTCTGTGTGTGTGTAAGGGAAGGCAGTTGCACTGGGTTCAATGTCTGTGTGTGTGTCTGTGTGTAAGGGGGCAGTTGCCCTGGGTTCAGTGTCTGTGTGTGTGTGTGTGTGTGTGTGTGTGTGTGAGGGAAAGCAGTTGCCTTGGGTTCAGTGTCTGTGTGTGTGTAAGGGGGGAAGTTGCCCTGGGTTCAGTGTGTGTGTGTGTAAGGGAAGGCAGCTACCCTGGGTTCAGTGTGTGTGTCTGTGTAAGGGGGGCAGGAGGGGAAGTTGCCCTGGGTTCAATGACTGTGTGTGTGTAAGGGGGGCAGTTTCCCTGGGTTCAGTGTCTGTGTTTGTAAGGGGGAGGCATTTGCCTTGGTTTCAGTGTGTGTGTGTGTGTGTAAGGAGGGGCAGATGCTTTGGTTTCAGTGTTTGTGCAAGGGGGAGGTTGCCCTGGGTTTAGTGTCTGTGTAAGGGGAGGCAGTTGCCCTGGGTTCAGTGTCTGTGTAAGGGGGGCAGGAAGGGCAGTTGTCCTGGGTTCAGTGTCTATGTGTGTCTGTGTGTGTGTAAGGGGGGCAGTTGCCCTGGGTTCAGTGTCTGTGTAAGGGGGGCAGGAGGGGAAGTTGCCCTGGGTTCATTGTCTGTGTGTGTGTGTGTAAGGGAAGGTAGTTGCACTGGGTTCAATGTCTGTGTGTGTGTCTGTCTGTGTGTGTAAGGGGGGCAGTTGCCCTGGGTTCAGTGTCTGTGTGTGTGTGTGTGTGTGTGTGTGTGTGTGTGTGTGTGTAAGGGGACAGGAGGGGACGTTGCCTTGGTTTCAGTGTTTGTGCAAGGGGGAGATTGCCCTGGGTTTAGTGTCTGTGTAAGGGGAGGCAGTTGCCCTGGGTTCAGTGTCTGTGTAAGGGGGGCAGGAAGGGCAGTTGTCCTGGGTTCAGTGTCTATGTGTGTCTGTGTGTGTAAGGGGGGGCAGTTGCCCTGGGTTCAGTGTCTGTGTTTGTAAGGGGGCAGTTGCCTTGGTTTCAGTGTCTGTGTGTGTAAGGGGGGCAGGAGGGGAAGTTGCCCTGGGTTCAGTGTCTGTGTGTGTGTAAGAGAAGGCAGTTGCACTAGGTTCAATGTCTGTGTGTGTGTGTGTGTGTGTGTGTGTGTGTGTGTGTGTGTAAGGGGGGCAGTTGCCCTGGGTTCAGTGTCTGTGTGTGTGTGAGGGAAAGCAGTTGCCTTGGGTTCAATGTCTGTGTGTGTGTGTGTGTGTGTGTGTAAGGGGGGAAGTTTCCCTGGGTTCAGTGTGTGTGTGTGTGTGTGTGTGTGTGTGTGTGTGTGTGTAAGTAAGGGAAGGCAGTTACCCTGGGTTCAGTGTGTGTGTGGGTAAAGGGGCAGTTGCCCTGGGTTCAGTGTATGTGTGTGTGTGGGGGTAAGGGGGCAGTTGCCCTGGGTTCAGTGTCTGTGTGTGTGTAAGGGGGCAGGAGGGGAAGTTGCCTTGGTTTCAGTGTTTGTGCGTGTGTAAGGGGGGCAGTTGCCCTGGGTTTAGTGTCTGTGTAAGGGGAGGCAGTTGCCCTGGGTTCAGTGTCTGTGTAAGGGGGGCAGGAAGGGAAGTTGCCCTGGGTTCAGTGTCTATGTGTGTCTGTGTGTTTAAGGGGGGCAGTTGCCCTGGGTTCAGTGTCTGTGTTTGTAAGGGAAGGCAGTTGCCCTGGATTCAGTCGCTGTGTTTGTAAGGGGGCAGTTGCCCTGGGTTCAGTGTATGTGTGTGTGTGTAAGAGGGGCAGAAGGGGAAGTTGCCCTGGGTTCAGTGTCTGTGTGTGTGTGTGTAAGGGGGGAAGTTACCCTGGATTCAGTGTCTGTGTGTGTGTGTAAGGGGGGAAGTTACCCTGGATTCAGTGTCTGTGTGTGTGTGTAAGAGGGGCAGAAGGGGAAGTTGCCCTGGGTTCAGTGTCTGTGTGTGTGTGTGTGTAAGGGGGGAAGTTACCCTGGATTCAGTGTCTGTGTGTGTGTGTAAGGGGGGAAGTTACCCTGGATTCAGTGTCTGTGTGTGTGTGTGTAAGAGGGGCAGAAGGGGCAGTTGCCCTGGGTTCAGTGTCTGTGTGTGTGTGTGTGTAAGGGGGGAAGTTACCCTGGATTCAGTGTCTGTGTGTTTGTGTGTAAGGGAAGGCAGTTGCCCTGGATTCAGTCGCTGTGTTTGTAAGGGGGCAGTTGCCCTGGGTTCAGTGTATGTGTGTGTGTGTAAGAGGGGCAGAAGGGGAAGTTGCCCTGGGTTCAGTGTCTGTGTGTGTGTTTGTAAGGGGGGAAGTTACCCTGGATTCAGTGTCTGTGTGTGTGTGTAAGGGGGGGGGGGCAGTTGCCTTGGGTTCAGTGTCTGTATAAGGGAAGGCAGTTGCCCTGTGTTAAATGTGTGTGTAAGGAGGCAGTTGCCCTGGGTTCAGTGTCTGTGTGTAAGTGGGGCAGTTGCCCTGGGTTCAATGTCTGTGTGTAAGTGGGGCAGTTGCCTTGGGTTCAGTGTCTGTGTTGGGGTCCTACAGGGAACGTGTGTTTTGCGGCTAGGCTGCTTTTTTTTTTGTCCACAGGCCAGGGGACCTTTAAAAAGCATTATCCTGGAATTGGGCTCATTGTGGAGGACAAACAACTTCAATAGAATTTGGAGATCTCGGCTTTGCAGTCTGAAAACCTGAATTTATTGTTTCCTTTCTAGTTTACCCATCTCAGGTCTTTCCTTCTTCTGATCCTCTGAAAACTCGCCTTCGACTTGACCACTTTGATCTCACTTTTCTCGAGCTGCCCAGTGGACAAAAGGCGAGAGCCAACTGGAGATTATTTTACCCCCAAGCCCACGCATTTGTCTTTTTAGTGGATTCTAGCGACCCGGGAAGCTTGCAGGAAGTGGCGAGTATCCTCCCGTGTATCCTCAAACACCCAAAAGTGTCTGGGAAGCCGCTTTTAATGTAAGTTCTTCAATCTTGTAACGCTGTTATGTATTATGTACACTGTATGGGCAAAAGTTTGTGGACATCTGACCACCCTATATGAGCTTGTTGGACATCCCATTACAAAACCATAGGCATTATTATAGAGTTGGTCCCTCTTTATGTCTATGACATCCCCCACCCTTCTGGGAAGGCTTTACACATGATTTTGGAGGGTGTCTGTGGCAATTTGTGCCGATTGTTGGATGAGAAGATCTGGCTTACAATCAGCATTCCAATTCATCCCAAAGGTGTTCAGTAGGGTTGAGGTCAGGGCTCTGCAAGACTTTCGAGTTTCTCCACACCAAATTGGTCAAACCATGGGGTAGATTCAGGTACATTTGCGATTTTTTTTACGGAGGCGCAGGGCAAATTTTCTGTGCTACCTGCGATTCACGGAGCAGTAGCTGGCGTAGGGGGCGGGAATCATTTAAATTAGGCGCGTTCCCGCGCCGATCGTAGAGGGCATGCTCCGTCGGGAAACTTTCCCGACGTGCATTGCGGCAAATGACGTCGCAAGGACGTCATTTGCTTCAAAGTGAACGTGAATGGTGTCCAGTGCCATTCACGATTCACTTACGCAAACTACGTAAAGTTCAAATTTCGCGACGCGGGAACGACGGGTATACGTAACATTGGCTGCCCCTGCTATTAGCAGGGGCAGCCTTACGCGAAAACCACCGTACGCAAACGACATAAACTGCGTACGCAGGGCTCGCGTAACGTTGTGAATCGGCGTTAGTATGCAATTTGCATACTATACGTTGAGCACAACGGGAACGCCACCTAGCGGCCATCGCAAGAATGCAGCCTAAGATATGCGGGCATAAGAGCCTTATGCCATGCAGGTGTTCAGTGGTGTTGTAGTCCAAAAGGTGTTTAGTAAGGTTGAGGTCAGGGTTCTGTGCAGGACGTTCGTGTTCCTCCACACCAAATGGTCAACCCATGTCTTTATGGAGCTGGCTTTGTACACAGGCTCACAGTCATGCTTGAACAGAAAAGAGTGTGTAGTAGGGCAGAGGTCCAAAGGTGTTCAGTAGGGCTGGGGTCCAAAGGTGTTCAGAAGGGTTGAGATCCAAATGGTGTTCAGTAGTTCTGAGGGTCAAAAGTGTTCAGTAGTGCTGAGGTCCAAAGGTGTTCCGTAGGGTTGAGGTCCAAAAATATTTAGTAGGGTTGAGATCCAAAGGCGTGTAGTAGAGTTGAGGTCCAAAGGCATTCAGTATGGTTTAGGTCCAAAGGCGTTTAGTAGAGTTGGGGTCCAAAGGTGTTCAGTAGGGTTGAGGTCCAAAGGTGCTCAGTAGGGTTGAGGTCCAAAAGGTGTTCAGTAGTGCTGAGGGTCAAAGATGTTCGGTAGTCATGAGCTACAAAGATGTTCAGTAGGGTTAAGGTCCAAAAATATTCAGTAGGGTTGATATCCAAAGGCGTGTAGTAGAGTTGAGGTCCAAAGGCATTCAGTAGGGTATATATCCAAAGGTGTTCAGTAGGGTTGAGTTCCAAAGGTGCTCAGTAGGGTTGAGTTCCAAAGGTGCTCAGTAGGGTTAAGTTCCAAAGGTGCTCAGTAGGGTTGAGATCCAAAGGTGCTCAGTAGAGGTGAGTTCCAAAGGTGCTCAGTAGGGTTAAGTTTCAAAGGTGCTCAGTAGGGTTGAGTTTCAAAGGTGCTCAGTAGGGTTGAGGTCCAAAGGTCTTCAGTAGGGAAGGGGTCCAAAGGTGCTCAGTAGGGCTGAGGTCCAAAAAGTGTTCAGTAGTGCTGAGGGTTAAAGGTGTTCAGTAGTAATGAGGTCCAAAGATGTTCGGTAGGGTTGAGGTCCAAAAATATTCAGTAGGGTTGAGATCCAAAGGCTTGTAGTAGAGTTGAGGTCCAAAGGCATTCAATAGGGTTTAGGTCCAAAGGCGTTTAATAGAGTTGAGGTCCAAAGGTGTTCAGTAGAGTTGAGGTTCAAAGGTGTTCAGTGGGGTTGAGGTCCAAAAAAGTTCAGTAGACTTTAGGTCCATAGATGTTCAGTAGGGTTGAGGTCCAATGGTGTTCAGTAGGGTTGAGGTCCAATGGTGTTCAGTAGGGTTGAGGTCCAATGGTGTTCAGTAGGGTTGAGGTCCAAAGACGTTCAGTAGACTTTAGGTCCATAGATGTTCAGTATAGTTGAGGTCCAAAGGTGCTCAGTAGGGATGAGGTCCAAAGGCGCTCAGTAGGGTTGAGGTCAGTGTCCTGTACCGGACACTTGAGCTCCTCCACACCAGACTGGTGAAGCCACATCTTTATGGAGCCGGCTTTGTACCCCAAGGGGGGAAAGTCACAGTCATGGTGGAACAGCAAAGTATCTTCTCCAAACTGTTACCACAAGGTTGGATTTGTCTAATAAGAAAGTGATATTCATTCATTCATACCGCCTATACTAAACAGTTTTCTTGTTTTTCAGATTCGCTAATAAACAGGACAAAGCCTACACGCTTCTCCCCGGTGAGATCATTGAACTGCTGTCCCTGGAAAAACTGGCGAACGAGAATAAAACGCTTTGCAGAATTGTACGTCCATTTTTATTCTATTGGAAGTAGTTGGACATACGGGAATCATGCTCTCAATGGCTATGCTGTGTGTATTTCAAGCAGGGCCAGTACAAGGGGTGGGCAGGGATGGGGGGACCCTGACCCTAATCCTAAGGGAAAGGGGGCACAGTTTGGCAACTTTGCCCTGGGCGCTGGATGCCCTTGCCCCACCACTGATTTCAAGGGCTTGTGGAATTTTACATTGGACAATAAGTGGTAGCCGAGTACCAAGATCAAGAAGACAGAGTACAGTCCCCAACATAGAAAGAATTTGGTTTACTTAACCCTTTTGCTGCCGGGGAAGATTTTTGCTTTTTTTGAACACCTTGGGCGCAAGTTTTTGAGGCAAGTGCTTTATTCAGAAAGCACTTGCCCCTAAAGTTGCGGCGGCGTATCGTAAATCCCCCGGCGGAATTCAAATTCCGCGGCTAGGGGGCATGTAACATTTAAATCATGCGCGTCCCCGCGCCGAACGAACTGCGCATGCGCCGTCCGTAAAATTTCCCAGCGTGCCTTGTTCTTAATGACGTCGCTAGGACGTCATTGGTTTCGACGTGAACGTAAATTACGTCCATCCGTATTCGCGAACGACTTACGCAAACGACGGAAAAAATTCAAAACTCGGCGCGGGAAACGACGGCCATACTTAACATAGGATACGCCTCACATAGCAGGGGTAACTATACGCCGGAAAAAGCTGAACGCAAACGACGTAAAAAAAATGCGCCGGGCGGTCGTTAGTTTCTGAATCGGCGGAAATCCTCATTTGCATATTCGTAGAGGAAAAAAAAACGAAACGCCACCTAGTGGCCAGCCTGAAATTGCAGCCTAAGATCCGACGGTGTAAGACACTTACACCTGTCGGATCTTAGGGATATCGGTCGCATAGATACGATCGGCCGGAGATACTTGCAGATATCAGGAGATACGCCGTCGTATCTCTTTCTGAATCCGGCCCAGTGAGTTGAAAAAGTATTCTTGGCCCTTTAAATTTTCCAAATTTTCTCATGTTAAAACCAAAAATGTAAAAAGTGGAAGGAAAATGATACAAATAAATATGTGAAACGTGTGGGGGGGGGGGGGGCGGACATTTGTACGGCGCCCCCTTTACTCTGATAACTAAAATCTAGAGGAACTAATTGCCTTCAGAAGTCGCCTAATTAGTAAATAGAGTCCGCCTGTGTGTGATTTAATCTCAGTATAAATACAGCTGTTCTGTGAAGCCCTCAGAGGTTTGTTAGAGAACCTTAGTGGAAAAAAACAGCATCATAAAGGCCGAGGAACACACCAGACAGGTCAGGGAGAAAGCTGTAGAGAAGTATAAAGCAGGGTTAGGGTATAAAAAAATCTGCCAAGCTTTGAAGATCTCACGGAGCTTCTGTTCAATCCATCATCGGAAAATGGGAAGAGTATGGCGCAACCGCAAACCTAATTAGTTAAAAATTACCTTTTCATTTCAGTCTGCAGACATTGGGCCGGATTCAAGAAGCAATTGCGCCTGTGTAACCATAGGTTACGCAGCGCAATTGCTTACTTGCCCCGGCGTAACGAGTGCTCCTGATTCAGGAACCTCGTTACGCCGACTGCAGCCTAAAATCTGCGCGGCATAAGGCTCTTATGCCCGCATATCTTAGGCTGCATTCTTGCGGTGGAAGCTAGGTGGCGTTCACGTTGTGCTCAGCGTATAGTATGCAAATTGCATACTAACGCCGATTCACAACGTTGCGCGAGCCCTGCGTACGCAAATTACGTAGTTTGCGTACGTCGGGTTTCGCGCAACGTTACACATCCTAATAGCAGGCGCAGCCAATGCTATAGGATACCCACGTTCCCGCGTCGCGAGATTTAAAATCTACGTCGTTTGCGTAAGTGATTCGTGAATGGTGCTGGACGCAATTCACGTTCACTCTGAAGCAAATGACGTCCTTGCGACGTCATTTGCCGCAATGCACGTCGGGAAAGTTTCCCGACGGAGCATGCGCTCTACGCTCGGCGCGGGAGCGCGCCTAATTTAAATGATTCCCGCCCCCGGCGGGATCATTTACATTGCGCGCGCTTACGCCGGGCAATTTTGCTGGCGCGCCCTCGCAATTTACGGAGCGGCTGCTCCGTGAATCGAGGGCAGCGCAAAATATTTGCGGGGGCGCAGGGCAAAATCGTTGCCCTGTGCCTCCGCAAATAAAGCGCAAATGTACCTGAATCTGGGCCAATGTTAAGTATGGACGTCGGGCCAGCGTCGAATTTTCCGTCGTGTACGTCGTTTTGCGTAAAACGGTCGCGAATAGGGCTTTGCGTAAATTACGTTCACGTCGAAAGCATTGACTATTTGCGACGTGATTTCTAACATGCGCACTGGGATACCCCCACGGACGGCGCATGCGCCGTTAAAAAAAACGTCATTTACGTGGGGTCAAGTTGAATTGACATAAAACACGCCCACATCTTTGTCATTTGAATTCCGCGCCCTTACACCGACACATTTACGCTACGCCTCCGTAACTTTAGACGCAAGTGCTTTGTGAATACAGCACTTGCCTCTCAAAGTAGTACGGCGGCGTAGCGTAACTACTATTCGCTACGCCTGCTTAAAATTACGCCGATCTACGTGAATCTGGCCCATATGCGTTTGTGAAAATTTTTAAATAAAATTTTATATAAATATATAGCTTTAAATAATAGAACCCCCATGGACTGATCATCTCCTATGCCTTTCATCGGACAGGAACCGTGCTCCGCAACTACAGACCTCCGTTCCCATTACGACTGGATGATTCTGAAGGGACTGCGGTGGATTCTAAAGTCTGTAACCCTCAGCTATTCTACGCTCAACGCAAGCGTATTACAGGAAACCGCGGACCAGAAAGAAAGTATACATCACAGAACCGCTGTAAAGCCGTGGAATATCAGGTACTAATTATAAAAAAATAAAAAATAAATCAAGGGGTGGAGATTGGAGAAGAGCGCCATCAAAATCTGGCAGGAGATGAGTCCACCTGCCATCCAAGGATCCAATATTTTAGGAAATCGTTTTTTTTCACCTTTGTTCACCATACAAGACATTGGCCCAGATTCAAGAAGCACTTGCGCCCGCGCAACCATAGGTTACGCAGCGCAAGTGCTTACTTGCTCCGGTGTAACGAATGCTCCTGATTCAGGAACATCGTTACACCGACTGCAGGCTAAAATGTGCGCGGCATAAGGCTCTTATGCCTCGCAGATTTTAGGCTGAATTCTTGCGGGGGCCTCTAGGGGGCGCTCCCATTGTGTATCAGCGTGTAGTATGCAAATTGCATACTACCACTGATTCACAAGCTTGCGCGGGCCCCGCGCAAGCCAGGTACGTCGTTTCCGTACGGCTACTTTTAGCGCAAGGCTGCCCCTTCTAATAGTAGGGGCAGCCAATGCTAAAGTATAGCCGGCCTTCCCGCGCCGTGAAATTTGAATTTCACGGCGCTGGACGCCATTCACGTTCACTTAGAAGCAAATGACGTCCTTGCGACGTCATTTGCCGCAATGCACGTCGGGAAATTTTCCCGACGGAGCATGCGCTGTACGCTCGGCGCGGGAGCACGCCTAATTTAAATGATTCCGGCGGGATCATTTAACTTGCGCGCGCTTACGCCGGGCAAATTTGCCGGCGCGCCCTCGCAATTCACGGAGCTACTGCTCCGTGAATCGAGGGCAGCGCAAAATATTTGCGGGGGCGCAGGGCAAAATCGTTGCCCTGCTCCCCCCGCAAATATTGCGCAATTCTACTTGAATCTGGGCCATTGAAATGTGATCTAAATTCAAATAGGCAGGTTAATGTGGGGGCGTGGCCTGACACCGCATGGAGTAGGACGCTGATCAGAGAAGCTCCGTCCATTACTCCTGATTTCTATCCTCCTTTGCCTCACTTGAGACCCCTTTTGCCTCCGAACTGACTCCATTGCTGCCGGGGACGATCGTGACCATGTCGCCATCAAAAGCAGCGAAATCTGCCGCCTTGGCGAAGCTTGATCAGTACCGGCGCCAGGACAACGTGGAGGCCGAGGAAGATGGCGACGCAGCAGACGCGAGCGGGAGTAGAGCGGCGGGAGACACTGCTCGTCTCCTAGAGGCTATTACCCTCTGCAGAACCGCGCTCACTACGCAAATAGAGGAGGTCAGGACGGATATATCGTTGATCCGACAGGACTTCCATAAACTCCGCGACCGCGTGAAGACGGCAGAGACCCGAGTCGGGGCAGTGGAGGACGCCATTCCTCCCCTACAGGAAGTCACAGATCGCATGCAGCGACAGATCCACCAACTCTTCACCAAACAAGATGATATGGAGAACAGATTGAGGCGCTGTAACCTAAGGCTTATTGGCCTCCCCGAGGGAGCTGAGGGGAGAGACCCCACTGCCTTCCTAGAGGACTTACTCGTCACTACATATGGCAGGGAAGCCTTTTCCCCCATGTTCGCGGTGGAAAGAGCCCACCGCATGCCTGCACGACCGCCGCCGCAGGGGGCCCCCCCCCGCACCTTTATTGCTAAGCTGCTCAACTACAAGGACCGAGATGCGGCGATGAGACTGGCCCGGGAGAAGGGCAACATCCCCCTAGGTAATGTCCGGGTCGCGGTCTTCCCAGACTTCTCCGCGGAAGTCCAGCGCCGCCGTCGGGGTTTCATGGAAGCTAAACGCCAACTACGCATAAAGCATATCAAATATGCCATGCTTTTCCCGGCCCGCCTCAGGATTGAACACGATGGCCGGGCACTTTTCTTTGAAGATCCGGAGGAGGTAATTGTCTGGCTGGAGAGAAGAGAGGGTGCTGCAGATGAGGGCTGATCCCTATTAAGTGAGTAACACCATTATCCCCTCTTCGATTGTTTTACCCCCTTTTTTTTGTGTACCCGGGCATACCTCATGTACTATCTCAAGTATGACTTCCCCTTTCTTGAGCTGTGCCAATGCTTTTCATGGTAACACATGAGCAAATCCCCGTGCTGGGATGGATTCCGGGACATGATGTGGCACCTTTTCTATCCCCCTGGCCTTTAATCTTTTATGTACTGTCCTCCGCAGTCTGAATTTACCATCCTTGGGGGAAAATTTGTAAATCGGCCGCCATGTGAGCTGTCTTTCCCCCCCTCCACACGCATCATGGCGATGCTTGAGCGCGCCTCTCCCTGTACTCTCTACTCCACTACATGACTCTTTATTTCCGGCTGATCCGTTAGCCACTTGCTATAATACGGAGTCAGTTCACCCATTTGTACATTTATCCCCCTTTTTTTTCTTTTTTGTTTTATGTTTTACTTTTATTACTGTTTCATTTTTTACGGCAAACTTCTATTTGGGGTCCAGTGGGGCCCGGACTGTTACCCACGGGTCCGGAGCCTCAGATGGTTAGTAGTTCTACCCACCGCATGCAAGGTGCAGCGAGACTTTTTCCCCCCTGTTGGAAGGAAATCTAACCAGTATGATTGGAGCTGCAGCATTACTGTGCTTGGGGCTTCCCTTTTTTTATTTTTGAGCCTCGGAAACTGTTTTCTTAACACCTTGCAGCTCCAACATCATATTAGCACCTCTTTGCATCAAGAGCAGTTTGTAACTCCACTGTTAGGATTTTTTCCTAGGTTTCGGGACGATGCCTACACCAAGTTCCTGGGGTGTAAGGCGGGGTGGGGGGTGGGGGGTTGGGGAAAGTTTAGATTGAGTAAATTGTTACTTATGAAGATGTGGGTCACACTACACGTTCGTTTTCCATTTCTGATATTGTATGTGCAATGTGTATTTATGTATATGGGTCGCTTCGCGACACCTACCCTATTATCTTTGACCGCTACTCCTTACGTGAGGTTAATTAATACAGCTGAGCCCAGATATTTTTTGGGACGTGGACCATGACAGCCTTAAAATTTCTCACCTGGAATGTCAGGGGTATGCGAGATAAGGTCAAGCGGTCAGCGATACTAGCGTTCCTCAAAAAACAAAGGGCTGATATAATGGTCCTAGTTGAAACGCATGTAGAAGGCAGACTTCAGATGGCACTCCGCAGGCCATGGGTGGGGTGGGCATTCCATTCGACCCACACACCCCATGCCCGGGGAGTCTCCATTCTAGTGGCAAAATCGGTGCATTTTGAACTGTGTACTATCTCTACGGACCCACAGGGCCGATATGTTTTCCTGTCTGTGAAATTGTATGGGGAGCCGTTCCTTCTTTTAGCATTCTATGTCCCTCCCCCCTTTGCCATGACGGTGATACTTGAAGGGATTACGTTTATGGCAAATCACCCCTCGATTCAGGCAGTATGGTTGGGGGACTTTAACACTACTCTCAACCCCAGCCTAGATAGGTTGGCCGGAACGCCCCCCCGTAATTTAGGTGAGGTGACCACCACTAAATTCTCGAAACTCATTGCTTCCCTCCATTTAATTGACTCTTGGAGGTTTAAATTCCCACAAAAACGGTTGTATTCCTGCTTCTCTGCCACACATAGTTCGATGTCGCGCATTGATTTCATTCTAGTCTCCCAAGTCCTCACGTCCAGACTCTCAGAGGCCAAATTCGGCCCACGCCTACTATCTGATCATAGCCCGTACTGGATCTCATTGAACGTCCCGATTGACAAACCTAGACGGGCATGGCGTTTGAACCCCTTCTGGCTCTCGCTCCTCCCGGAAGATGACGACCTCTCGGATGAGTGGAAGTCATATTTCGAGACGAATACCGGGTCCGCATCAGCGGAGACGGTGTGGGAATCATTTAAGCTCCACGCTCGCATGTCTCTGATCTCCCGCATTAATAAGATTAAATCAGATTCGGCGGAAGTCTCTGACAAAGCGATGCTAGACCTCTCCCTCGCAGACCGAAGATATGCGACGGACCCAACACCAGAAGCGGCAGCGGCGCTTAAATTACAGACAAGGGTAGTGAATCAACTACAATTTGAACAAGCCAGACGCAAGTTATTTTTCGCCAAACAAAAATTTTTCGAACACGGGGAAAAGGCGGGGAAACTTTTGGCCTACATGGTGCATAGTGAAGATAGACCGCCGGTGGTCATATCCCTGCATGGTCCCGAGGGGCAATGCATCACTGATCCGTCGGCAGTGTCGTCCGAATTTAAAGAATTTTTCGCCAAACTCTACACGTCTCTGAGTCCGGCGGACGACGGCCCGATGCAATCGTTCTTCGAGACTATCACCCTCCCCTCCTTGACGGTTGAACAGACTACCCTCCTCGAGGCCCCACTGACCTCGAAGGAAATAACTGAGGCTATTGCTTCATTTGCTCGATCCAAAACCCCAGGCTCAGATGGACTCCCAATCGAATTTTACTCACAGTATAGTCAAATTCTCTCACCCAAGCTGTTACAACTCTATAACTCCATGTTTGAGACACACGTCCTTCCCCCGACCATGAGAGAGGCAACCATCGTCCTCATTCCGAAGCCGGGAAAGGACCCTGGATACCCGGAATCCTATCGCCCTATCTCCCTCTTGCAGGTAGATATTAAAATACTTGCAAAGGTGTTGGCAAATAGGCTCAACAAAGTTATACTCTCATTGATACACACTGATCAGGCGGGATTCATGCCAGGCCGCAATACCTCTTTTAACCTTCGACGGTTGTATATCAATCTACAGGCCACACACGACAATGTAGGTTCTAGAGTTCTAGTAACACTTGATACAGCTAAGGCCTTTGACTCTGTGGAGTGGAGGTATCTGTGGCGTTGCCTCGAGACTTATGGCTTTGGCCCAAAGTTTTGCAAATGGGTTAGCCTACTGTACCACAACCCCACAGCCAGAGTAGTAGCGAACGGTTGGACCTCCCCATTGTTTGCCTTGAGCAGAGGCACGAGGCAGGGGTGCCCCCTCTCCCCACTTTTGTATGCCTTGGCGGCGGAACCCCTCGCAATATCTATTCGCACTAACCCAGAGATAGATGGTTGCAGAGTGGGTTCATTAGTAGAAAAAATCAGCATGTATGCGGATGACACCTTATTGTATTTGGCAGATTCAGGTCCTTCCCTTCATGCGGCGCTTCAGACGATTGAACAATTCGGTATTTTCTCGGGCCTAAAGATCAATTGGGGGAAATCACAGATTCTTCCGATCGATTGCTTCCCACCCCCTGAATCCCAATCCAGTATGCCACTACAGAGAGTAGACATTATCAAATATTTAGGGATACACATCTCCAGACGCCCAGCTGACTATATTGCCCTTAATGTGGAGCCCCTTTTTGAACTTGTTAGGTCTAAAATCAGGGTATGGGCCCAACTACCCTTAGGGGTCTGGGGACGCATCAATCTTATTAAAATGGTCCTTCTCCCCAAACTATTATATATCCTTTGGCACACCCCAACCTACCTTCACTTGAAATACTTCAAATCATTGGAAGCCCTTCTGAAACCATTCATATGGGGATCAGGCAGACACAAGCTCGCGTGGCAGGCAGTTAAGAACCCGACTGATTGTTACGACCCTGATTCTGAGAACACTCTGTCTCAAGTTTAGACTCCAGCTGTAGAGGCCTATCAGAATTAACCACCAGCTCACTCTCACTGAACTATAAGAGTATGGGGTCTATATCATCATATCCTCTGATTGGAGCAAAACATGTAGTAATAGTTTAATACTTGTTAAACTATATAGTAACCTTTGTCTAGAGCAATGACAAGGATAAGTCTTTAGTAAGTGCTTTTTGAATATATAGGTACTGAACTTGAGTCATGTAGGAAATTAGCACTCCTGATATAACATATAGAAGCAAAACCTCAATATATTTAGAGCAAGTATCTCAATAGTTAATATGTATTTCTGAAAGAGAGAGAAGGAGGTAGTCCAGACTATGGGCAACAACACTAACTATATGGCAAAATAGTCTTTAAACACAAGCAGTTAAAGAGGTAGTGTGGACCAGGTCAGTTTGCATAGTAGTAGATGGTAATCCCAATGTGCAATAATATGCTCTATATAATTATGCAGTTTAAGAAGTAGTGTGAACCAGGTCTGTTTGCACAGGAGTAGATGGTAATCCCTTTATGCAGTAATATGCTATATATCCTTATGCAGTTTAAGAAGTAGTGTGAACCAGGTCTGTTTGCACAGGAGTAGATGGTAATCCCTTTATGCAGTAATATGCTATATATCCTTATGCAGTTTAAGAAGTAGTGTGAACCAGGTCTGTTTGCACAGGAGTAGATGGTAATCCCTTTATGCAGTAATATGCTATATATCCTTATGCAGTTTAAGAAGTAGTGTGGACCAGGTCTGTTTGCACAGGAGTAGATGGTAATCCCAATATGCAGTAATATACTCTATATACTTGCGGTTAGGAGGTAGTCCAGACTGGGAAAATAAGCACAGGTGTAACGCTGTGGTCCTTCTATCTAGTATAGCAACTAAGATCTGGATCCAAGTATCCCAAAAGTGAAGTTCAAGGTTGGTGTGAGTTGGTGGAGGGTCTCCAGGTGGCGACAGGGTCCAACAGGAATATTCCAACAACCTGTCGCCAGTGCTGGAGGTTTAAATAGCCCGGTCTCCCATGCACGCCGAGAGCCGCACACTGGAACGCACTTCCGCGTTCCAGCGTGGAGCGCAGACGTCCGCGTACCGGAAGTGACGCGGATGTCTTTGTGAATGGAGCGCAGCTGTCATATTAGGTAAAGCTGCGCTCCTAGTACATAAATTAACGCTAATAGCGTTACACTGATATGGGAGGCATGGCTCTGCCAGATCTAAACCTCTACTACATAGCCGCACAGCTCTCACAATTATACCACATAGATAAAACTGACAGTCAACGCTTCCTAACACTATTATGCCCGCGAGTGGCTCAGCTCACCGGGGATGCAATTTACGCGGTGTCGACGGGATCTGGGAGTATCGGTCCAGGGAGGGAGACGACGTCTACCCTGGGTCACTACAGACGCATTTGGGAACTTGCTTCCGCCAAACTTGGAATACCCGAGTATACTGATTATACACCATTATGGCAAAACAAGGTTCTACGGGAACTCTCTAATGATCAGGGAGCTGAGCTCTGGGCCGCGCGGGGTATCTATTACCTTCACCACTTGCTATCCGAGGGTAACCTTAAAACCTACCAAACACTCAAGGAAGAATTTACACTCCATGATAATATGCGGTTCAGGTTTTTTCAAATTAGACATGCGATCCAGACACAGTTTTCACGCACCTACCCACAACCAACGCCGCACCCGATCGTGGCCATAGTAAAGGGAAAAGACCCCAACAAACTGATCTCTGCATTCTACGCTATGCTCTCTACCCCTGTAGCCACTAAAATAGCATATGCCATAAAACCTCGGTGGGAAAGGGAGGTGGGAATTCTTGAGGACGAGGAATGGGAAGAGGCTCTGGAGACTTGCAAAGCGGTGTCCCCTAGGCTATCGGATAGACTGACTCAGATATACATCACTCACAGGACGTACCTGACTCCTATCCGCGTATCCAGGTATAAACGCACACAGTCCACTCTATGTGCGATGTGCGCCCAAGAAACAGGAACATTTTTCCACCTTATCTGGGCCTGCCCAAAAATCCAGGACCTCTGGAAACAGGTCATAACATTCCTGCACGATACAATGGGCACGCCGGTTACCCTTGACCCCAAACAGTGTCTGCTGGGAATTTTCCCCACAGACACAGACAAATTCACCAAAATATTCCTCCATGAGTCCCTATTCTCGGCCAGAAAGATAATAGCCCGCAAATGGATGAGACAGACCCCCCCTACTTTCCCTGAATGGAAAGCTGAAATAAATATGACCCTACCCTATAAAAAATGCGTTTACATAAATAGGGCGTGCCCTGAAAAATATTATAAAATTTGGGATCGCTGGCTGAACGACTCTGAAACCTGTAACTAGTTCTCTCCTCAGCACAGGATATGGTCTCCATCCCTCTTGACTTGGTCTACTACTTCCTATTTCTAATATCTAATATGTTCTCTTAACCTCTGGCTGAGCTGGTTCAAAAGGAAGTAAATGGAGTATAAATTACACATGCAAACCTGTACTGATTGTGTGACATCTTTACTAATAAGAGACCTTGTAATGTTCTATACCCACGAATTACTGATTTATTTATGTATGTAACTTTTACTCAATAAACAGTTTTTGTTTGAAAAAAAAAAAAAAATTCAAATAGGCAAAGCAGCAGTGGCGGTTCGTCCATAGAGGGCGCTAGAGCACCGCCCCCCTCTGGCGCACGCCCACCACTGAGTCTAATAACATACATTCATGCATTGCATGAATGTATGTTATTGTTGCCGCTGCCGCTGGTCTATTCAGATAGCCGGACATTGAGCGCCGACCACCTGAATAACGGCAGCTGGTTGGCTGTGCGGAAGTGCCTATCAGAGCCAGCGGCTCCGAGTACAGCCCCTCGGCTCCCGGATGTCTTATCCTCGGAAAGTACGGGGGGTGCGTCCCTTGGATAAGACTGACGGCCGTCTCAGCCAATCAGGTTCCCCCGATTCCGGTTATCGGTAACCTGATTGGCTGAAGCGTCACCAAGGCGGGAGAAGACATCGAGGGACGTGGAAGGAGTAAGGTAAGTGCATTTTACAGGGCACAGCGGCGACAATGGGCACAGAGGCATCAATGGGCACAGTGGCATCAATGGGCACAGTGGCGACAAAGGGCACAGTGGTGACAAAGGGCACAGTGGTGACAAAGGGCACAGTGGTGACAAAGGGCACAGTGGTGGCAATGGGCACAGTGGCAACAATTAAAGGGCACAGTGACATGCACAGTGGCAACAATGGGCACAGTGGCGACAATCAAAGGGCACAGTGGTTACAATTGGCACAGTGGCGACAATTGAGGGGAACAGTGGCTGCGTTTGATGGCATGGCACAGTGGTGACAATTGATGGCACAGTGGCTGTGTTTGATGGCATGGCACAGTGGCTGCATTTGATGGCATGGCACAGTAGCTGCGTTTGATGGCATGGCACAGTGGTGATAATTGATGGCACGGTGGCTGCGTTGCATGGCACAGTGGTGACAATTGATGGCACAGTGGCTGCGTTGCATGGCACAGTGGTGACAATTGATTTTTTTTCGTTTGCGCCCCCCCAACAATTTTGAGCACCAGCCGCCACTGCAAAGCAGTAACTCCTCTTAACCACTTCAGCCCCGGACCATTTTGCTGGTCAAAGACCAGGCCACGTTTTGCGATTCAGCACTGCGTCGCTTTAACTGACAATTGCGCGGTCGTGCGACGTGGCTCCCAAACAAATTTGGCGTCCTTTTTTTCCCCACAAATAGAGCTTTCTTTTGGTGGTATTTGATCACCTCTGCGGTTTTTATTTGTTTGCGCTATAAAAAAAAATAAAGCGACAATTTTGAAAAAAAAGCAATATTTTGTACTTTTTGCTATAATAAATATCCCCCAAAAATATATATAAAAAAAGTTGTATTTTTCCTCAGTTTAGGCCGATACGTATTCTTCTACATATATTTGGTAAAAAAAAACCACAATGAGCGTTTATTGATTGGTTTGCGCAAAAGATAGTGGGCTAGATTCAGCAAGAATTTACGCCGGCGTATCTATAGATACGCCGCGTAAATTCAAAGTTGCGCCGGCGTAGCTTCTTTCTGTATTCAGAAAGCAAGATACGCCGACATTAGCCTAAGATCCGACTGGCGTAAGTCTCTTACACCGTCGTATCTTAGGGTGCATATTTACGCTGGCCGCTAGGTGGCGCTTCCGTTGTTTTCGGCATAGAATATGCAAATGACCTAGATACGCCGATTCACAAATGTACATACACCCGGCGCTATTTTGTTACGTCGTTTACGTTAGGCTTTTTCGGCGTAAGGTTGCTCCTGCTATTATGAGGCGTACGCAATGTTAAGTATGGACGTCGTTCCCACGTTGAATTTTGAATTTTTTACGTCGTTTGCGTAAGTCCTTCGCGAATAGGGCTGGACGTAATTTACGTTCACGTCGAAAGCAATGACGATTTGTGGCGGAATTTCGAGCATGCGCACTGGGATTCTTTCACGAACGGCGCATACGCCGTTCGTAAAAAACGTAAAATACGCGGGGTCACCATTAATTTAAATAAAACACGCCCACATCATCCCCATTTGAATTAGGCGGGCTTACGCCGGCCCACATACGTTACGCCGCCGTAACTTAGGGCGCAAGTTCTTTATGAATACGGAACTTGTGCCCTAATTTACGGCGGCGTAATGTATCGGAGATACGTTATGCCCGCACTAAATTACGCAGGGCTACCTGAATCTAGCCCATAGCGTCTACAAAATAGGGGATAGTTTAATGGCCTTTTTATTAATAATTTATTTTTACTAGTAATGGTGGCGATCAGCGATTTTTATTGTAACTGCGACATTATGGCGGACACATCGGACGCTTTTGACACCATTTTGGGACCATTGTCGTTTTTACAGCGATCAGTGCTATAAAAATGCACTGCTTACTGTAAAAAATGAAACTGGCAGTGAAGGGGTTAACCTGTAGGGGGCGCTGAAGGGGTTAAGTGTGACCTATTGAGTGATTCTTACTGTCAGGGGGCGTGGCTTGCCATGTGATGTCACTGATCGCTGTTCCTGATGACAGGGAACAGACGATCAGTGACCTGTCACTAGGCAGAAGGAAGAGATGTGTTTAACCACAACATTTCCTCGTTCTCCAGCTCTGTGACCCAATCGTGGGACACCGTGCTGCCGCTCGCACGACCACACGGCGGCAATTTAAAGGGGATGTACCTTATGCCCTTTTGCCTGTCCGTTCCATTTTGCCTACGTAAAAGTGCGTTTGCTGGTCGGCAAGTGGTTAAAGCGGTGTTCTGTCCGAAATTATACCTTTTAAATAAAAATACCCCTATAATACACAAGCCTAATGTATTCTAGTTAAGTTATAGCTAGATTCAGAAAGGGCGTCCTAACTTTGCGGCGGCGTAGCGTATGGCATTTACACTACGCCGCCGTAAGTTAGCGAGGCAAGTACCTGATTCACAAAGTACTTGCCTGCTAAGTTACGGCGGCGTAGCGTAAATGCGGCGGGCGTACGCGCGCCTAATTCAAAATAGGCTGAGGGGGCGTGTCTTATGCTAATTTGGGTTGACCTGACGTGATTGACGTTTTTTTCGGAACGGCACATGCGCCGTCCGCCTACATGTCCCAGTGTGCATTGCGGCTAAGTACGCCGCACGGTCCTATTGATTTCGACGTGGACGTAAATGACGTAAATCCCTATTCACGGACGATTTACGCAAACCACGTAAAATTTTCGAATTTCGACGCGGCAACGGCGGCCATACTTAACATTACTATTCCAGCTATTTGATGGAATAACTATAGGCCTGATAATGCGTTACGTAAACGGCGTATCTGTACTGCGGCGGCCGGGCGTACGTTCGTGAATAGGCGTAAGTAGTGATTTACATATCCTACGCCGACCGCAATGGAAGCGCCACCTAGCGGTCAGCCTAAAAATTACACTTTAGGATACGAGGGTGTAAGACTCTTACGCCGCTCGGATCTGAGCCTAATTTAAGCGTATCTGGTTACCAGAATACGCTTAAATTAGCGCGGGCGCACATTCTGACTTAGGCTGGCGTATCTACTGATACGCCAGCCTAAATCTCTCTGAATCTGGCTATTAGTCTGTAAACTAGTCCGTTTTGTTAGTTTATAGCAGTAGTTTGTTATTTTATAAACTTGCAGCAGGCCGTGGCCATCTTAAGTGTGGGCATCTGAAGCCAGACTGTATTTCTTCCTGGATCTCATCCTTGGAGATCTCGCACATGCTCAGTGCAGCACAAGCAGTGTAATAGGTATCAGGTAGGGTTTCCATAGCAACAGCAGTGCAAGAGGAAGTTGCCGCCCCTTTCCCAGCAGGCATTGCAAACAGGAAATGATGCGATGGGCCACAGCCAGGGAGAAGGAAGTGAAAAATGAATACAGCAGATATACAGTAGGTGCTGAGAAAAAAAAATTAAATAAAATATCCAATTTGTTTACAGTTTAGTGAGGGATGCTGAAGAGTTGTAAAAGAGGGTGGAACTCCACTTTAAGTAAAATTACGATACAATAGAAAACTTCTGGCATGACAAAAAGCATGACCATTTTATGGAAGGTAGAGATAGAGGGCCAGATTCACAGAAAAAGTACGCCGGAGTATCTGCTGATACTCCGGCGTACTTTCAAATTTGCCGCGTCGTATCTTGATTTGGAATCCTCAAACCAAGATACGACGGCTTCTGGCTTCGATCCGACAGGCGTACGGCTTCGTACGCCTTCAAATCGTAGGTGCAATACTTCGGCGCCCGCTGGGTGGAGTTCTCGTCGTTTTCCGCGTCGGGTATGCTAATTAGCTGTTTACGGCGATCCACGAAGATACGCACGTTCGTCGCATTCTCTTACGTCGTCGCTAGTCAGCTTTTCCCGGCGTAAATTTACGACTGCTATTTAGGTGGTGTAAAATTAGACCAGCCATGTTAAAGTATGGCCGTCGTTCCCACGTCAAATTTAAATTTTTTTTTTTTTGCGTAAGACGTCCGGGAATAGGAAAGGACGTAACGCATGTCGCCGTTCAAAAAATTACGTCGGTGCGACGTCATTTCGTGCAAAGCACGGCGGGAAATTTCAAAACGGAGCATGCGCAGTACGTTCGGCGCGGGAACACGCCTAATTTAAATGATACACGCCCCATTTGAATTAGGCGGGCTTGCGCCGGACGGATTTACGATACGCCGCTGCAAGTTTACAGGAAAGTGCTTTGTGAATCAAGCACTTGCCCATTAAACTTGCGGCGGTGTAACGTAAATGAGATACATTACGCCGCCGCGCAACTACGTGAATCTGGCCCAGAAGACCTATTCCTGATGGCCAGCACAACGTCCAAGGAGGAACAATCTCCTTGGGGGGATTTGGACAAAAATTGGGCAGCATAACTCTGAAATGAAGGACGATCCTACCTAATGAAAGAAACTAGGATGGGCTCATAGAGCCACCTTGTCCTTGTCGAAAAAGAACGGCCAAAATGACGGCAAACAGAATGGCCATCTGCAAAAAAAGTCATGAAAGGTGCCTTACTTAAGGGTTCAAGTGGAGGACCCTAAAGGATGGATAGACCCTGAATGTCAATCCATGGAGATATAGCAGGCTTGACAGGTGGGGCAATATGAGCAGCAACCTGTACACGGGTCAAGTGGTACCCAAGTGGGGGGCCCTCAAGAAAAAATAGAACCTGAATATGGGCCCATACAGACATAGCAAGCTTGACAGGTGGGGCCATGTGAGTTGAAACCTGTACATAGGTCAAGTGGTGGGGCAATGTGAGTAGCAACCTGTACATAGGTCAAGTGGTCTTCAAGTGGAGGACCCTCAAGGAGGAACAGAGCCTGAATATAAGCCCATAGAGAATAGCAAGCTTGACAAGTGGGGCAATCTGAGCAGCAACCTGTACACAGGTCCTCAGTTGGAGGACCCTCAAGAAGGAATAGAATCTGAATGTGGGCCCATAAAGACATAGCAAGCTTGACAGGTGGGACAATGTGAGTACCAACCTGTACACAGGTCTAATGCTTAAATGGAGGACCCTAAAGGATGGATAGACATTGAATGTCAATCCATGGAGATATAGCAGGCTTGACAGGTGGGGCAATCTAAGCAGCAACCTGTACACGGGTCAAGTGGTCCTCAAGTGGAGGACCCTGAAGGGGGAAAAGAACCTGAATATGGGCCCATATAGAGATAGCAATCTTGACAGGTGGGGCAATGTGAGTAGCAACCTGTACACAGGTCAAGTGGTCCTCAAGTGGAGGAACCTGAAGGATGGATAGAATCTGAATATGGGCCCATAAAGACAGAGTAAGCTTGACAAGTGGCTTAATGTGAGTAGCAACCTGTGCACAGGTCAAATGGTCTTCAAATGGAGGACCCTCAAGGAGGAACAGAGCATGAATATGAGCCCATAGAGACATAGCAAGCTTGACAGGTGGGGCAATGTGAGCAGCAACCTGTACACAGGTCAAGTGGTCCCCAAGTGGAGGAGCCTCAAAGAGGAACAGAGGCTGAATGTGAGCCCATAAAGTCATACCGTGTTTCCCCGAAAATAAGACCTACCCCAAAAATAAGCCCTAGTGCGGTATGTGATGTGGGCTGTGTGTGCTGGATGCATTCGGTATAGCGCCGCTCGGCACTCAGCTGGCCTCCCGCTGCTCTCCTCCTCTTCAGCCAGCTGTCAGCGGGGGATTTTGACCCCCCCTCAGTGCTCGGAGCGGGAACAAGAGCTCCGGCGGGCCATGGAAGCGCATAGCGGCGCTCAGCTGATGTCCCGCTGCTCTTCTCTTTTCAGCCAGCTGTCAGTGGGGGATTTTGGCCCCCCTCAGTGCTCAGAGGGGGAACAAGAGCTCCGGCGGGCCATGGAAGTGCATAGCGACGCTCAGCTGATGTCCCACTGCTCTTCTCTCTTCTGCCAGCTCTCTTCTGCAGGGGATATCGGACCACCTTCATTTGCAGTGCTCTGGCGGGACACAGGTGCGGCGCTATGTGAAGGTGTTTGTCACACATGGATTGCAGAAAGGTACAGTTTTTATTATCTGATACTGTAATCCAGAGCATTCTTGAGTTTTGCAGGCCCTTTTACTCGGTTCCACTGGCCACTGGTGATTCCTGACAGGCAGGGAGGGAGATTGGGGGAGAAATCAGCACATGACAAGCCCTACCCTGAAAATAAGCCCTACTGGGTCTTTGGTTGCCAAAATTAATATAAGACCCGGTGCATTGCCATGAAATGAGATTTGCCATCGGATGAGATGGTCCGCCTCCATCACATCCTATTGGCTCACTCCTGTCACGTGACATATTTAAACGTCAAGTATCGACGTGAACATCAGTCTCAGCTAGGCTATCATAGGGAGAGGATCTCCTCTCCCTGTGATAGCTGAAGCTGCACGGAGCTGGTGCACGGAGCTATTTGCGTAGTGCTGCGCCTGCGCACTACTACTTTACCTGCACCCGATGCTCTACTTTCTGTTCCCCGAGCCTTAACGGGGGACGGGGAGTAGAGCTGCGGGCGCGGGGTGTAGTTAGCGCTGGCGGGAGGCACACTGACAGCGCTATCGGGCATTGGGATCCCGATATCGCTGTAGATCCCGAAGTGACATTGTAATGAAGGAGAACATTTATTAGCCTGACATTGTAATAAAGGAGAACATTTATTAGCCTAGTAAATGTATGAGCTTCTGTGGCCCGATTCCGCTCTCGGAATCGGGCCACAGAGGCCATGTGAGCTCCGTGCAGCTTCAGCTATCACAGGGAGAGGAGATCCTCTCCCTATGATAGCCTAGCTGAGACTGATGTTTGCGTCGATACTTGACGTTTAAATATGTCACATGACAGGAGTGAGCCAATAGGATGTGATGGAGGCAGACCATCTCATCCGATGGCAAATCTCATTTTGTGGCAATGCACCGGGCTTATTTTCGGGGAAACACGGTAGCAAGCTTGACAGGTGGGGCAATCTGAGCATCAAACTGTACACAGGTCAAGTGGTGCTCAGTTGGACCCCCAAGAAGGAATAGAACCTAATTGTGGGCCCATAAAGACATAGCGAGCTTGACAGGTAGGACAATGTGAGTACCAACCTGTACACAGGTCAAGTGGTCCTCAAGTGGAGGATCCTGAAGGATGGATAGAGCCAGATTATGGGCCCATGAAGACATAACAAGCTTGACAGGTGGAGCAAGGACATTGAAGTAGGATTGCAAGAGCCAAGATCTAACCCTTGGTAGTACTCAATGCTGTGTTTTCTGGGGGGAGGGGGGGATTAACCTACCTTTTGTCCAGGGAAGATATGCACTCTTTCACTTACACCAACCGATCCACCATCAATAGAGCACTGGGGTTGGCCTTCAGGTACAAGGTCCTGACACAGAACACTTGCCCACCCCCTGCATACGGGCACACCCACGTACAGGTGAAAACTGGTTCTCCAGTTTTTTGTCCACGTTTAAAGAACACAAAGTTGCCTTGTTAAACCGAGATACAGGTGGGTCCACTGGTGATGGTCCTGTCCTCTTCTACTCCAATTCCTCATTGAATGGAAAGCTAAGCCAGGCTTGCTCAGTGTGTGAAGGGGTTGTGAGCCTTTGAGGTTTCCTGGTCTTCGACCTTCTAGAAGTTGGGAGTCTATCCAAGAGCGGTGGCTTCACAAATTGTCTGGTCCCCAACTCTCTAGACGTAGGGCATCTACTCAGAATTGCCTCGTATTCTTTCACATGATCACTTCTTCCTTACTCTTGATCATTTTCTTGTTCTCCCCCAACAAGTGTCACCGGCACCCTTTGGAAAGAACCAGGACATCCATTGCCGGTGTCGATCTTCGTAGTATGAACCTGGAAATGCTCAGCTCTGAGTGCTTCAGGGTTCAGTGCTTTAGAACACTGACCAGCATTGGTGGGGAAAAAGCAGATTGGGCACAATTTCTGCTCGCTGAGCTTTAAAGTGCTAGGATGGCATTAGGGGTATAAGAGACCCTTGATATCATCCTAAAGAGAACCTGTCACCTGCACTGTACTATTATATATGACAACAGATACGTTTTGTTTTGCAGTGATCGGCCAAAATGGAAGGTGACGGATGAGGAAATCACGAACCTTGTAGAGTACAAACCTTTCCCGTGTGGCAAAAAAAGAGCCCTGAAGCCCATCCAGAATATACTGACACAGGTAATATATAGCTAAAAAAATTCTATTATTTGTCACCATTATGTGAAGAGAAAATATCTTCTAGTAGTTTAGATCAGCGGCCGCCAAACTGCAGACTGCAGGTCATTTGAGGCCCACTGTTTGCCTATTCCTGGCCCTTGGGACACTAATATCCATAATGTTTCAAGGCACTATTCCTCCCACTGATACCAATGATGGGGCACTATTCCTCCCACTGATACCAATGATGGGACACTATTCCTCCCACTGATACCAATGATGGGACACTATTTCTCCCACTGATACCAATGATGGGACACTATTCCTTCCACTGATACCAATGATGGGACACTATTCCTCCCACTGATACCAATGATGGGACACTATTCCTCCCACTGATACCAATGATGGGACACTATTCCTCCCACTGATACCAATGATGGGACACTATTCCTCCCACTGATACCAATAATGGGATACTATTCCTCCTACTGACACCAATGATGGGACACTATTCCTCCCACTGACACCAATGATGGGACACTATTCTTCCTTTAAATTCACAGGGTTTTGAAAAAAAAAACTTGTTGAGATACAGTACATTTGTTCTTTGTATTTCCTCTTCTCTTTATAGACGGGTTACAGTCTGCAGAGAACACAGAAGAGGAAAAGAAAGAAGGTGAAGGTGCTGGAAGGAAGCGTTTCTCAAATTTCAAATGCCAATGAAAATAAAACTCATCAACATCATAGAGCCGAACCGCAAGTATCTCCCACCAGGGAATCTCGTCACCACCATACAGACTCCAGAATGGTCGTCTCACCAGAGACCCTGGAGAATAATCAATCAGCTCATGGAGGTAAAAATACTTCACATTAAATAAAAATTAGACTATAATAATAAAAAAGGAGCATTCTTCTCACTGATCACCAATGTAAGGGACATTCTTCCCACTGATCACCAATGTAAGGAACATTCTTCCCACTGATCACCAATGTAAGGAACATTCTTCTCACTGATCACCAATGTAAGGGACATTCTTCTCACTGATCACCAATGTAAGGGACATTCTTCTCACTGATCACCAATGTAAGGGACATTCTTCTCACTGATCACCAATGTAAGGGACATTCTTCTCACTGATCACCAATGTAAGGAGCATTCTTCTCACTGATCACCAATGTAAGGAACATTCTTCTCACTGATCACCAATGTAAGAGGCATTCTTCCCAATTTTGTTTATTAAAAGTCTTGCAAACAAAAAGCATAAAATTACTATAAGATATACATAAATATACACATATTTACATAAATGAAAATAAATATAGCAAATCTGCTCTCAAACAAAAGACTTTACAGCAAAGCAAAAATCATGTAATCACTGGGAAAATAAATCTTAATACAACTCACACCACTACACCAGACAAACCTGCAAGGTCAAGAAACAAACCCGCACCCAATATGCATGCAGCCCTTCTAAGAAACGTCCAACACCATACATCCACCTATTTCTACCTCAATTACCCGCCGGCACGTTACCATATCGGTTTCAAAAAGTACCGCAACTCCGCTGCAGGGCTCAGCCGCAAGAGACCAAAAGGAGGGACCGCCTCTCCACTCCCTTTTTGCCAGGTGGACATCGGCCAAAGTATGGAGCCAGGTCTCTTGCAAAAATAAAATCTCAGCATCAAACTCACTGAGCAAAAATAAGGCCATATCACGAGCTCTTGCAGATTTAATGCTGGCGACATTAATGGTCGCCACCTTTATCGGAGGGGGAACTGCCATCAGGATGATTGGGGTAGTCGTTTCTTGACCTTCACCACACTCTCATCACCAGAAACCGCTCTCTTCAAACAACGTGACTCCCCCTCATCCATAGATGAAAAAGAAGAAGACAAAGACATCTTTTCACCTGACAACACATTAAAGGTGTTACCAAGGGGAACCCCTCTTGGATCCGACTCTGAGGAAGAGACGACCGGGTTTCTAGTCTTTCTCTTCTTTTTTTTCCTCCTCCTGATCTTCTCCCACCCCTCCTCATCCGAATCCCCATCAACGGAATGTGAAACATGGGGTATGGACACCCTTCCATCAGCCCCACCCCCATCCAGCACCCCCACATTCCCCTGACCACGCTTGCGCTGCTGAGGGGCAGGGACTGGAGGCTGAGTGGGAAGATCCGCTAAACCTGCCCCCCCAGCAGCCTCCGCCAGTCTGGAGGATCTACGAATAGATGGATTAGGGACAGATTTAGGGACCACATCTCTATGGGGAACAGAAACAGATGTCACAGACACAGAAGGGACAGACTCAGGGACCACATCACTAGGGGGGACAGAAACAGGTGTCACAGACACAGAAGGGACAGACTCAGGGACCACATCACTAGGGGGAACAGAAACAGATGTCACAGACACAGAAGGGACAGACTCAGGGACCACATCACTAGGGGGAACAGAAACAGATGTCACAGACACAGAAGGGACAGACTCGGGGACCACATCACTAGGGGGAACAGAAACAGATGTCACAGACACAGGAGGGACAACAACAGTTTCAGTGGCCTCATCCTCCTTATCCAGCCTCTGCAGCTCAGCCTCCAACCCTGGCAGGTTATGTAATGCCTCCGGGCATTGACTGTAGGGGTGACCAAGTTTTTGGCACAAATTGCACCGAATGTCAGTACAGTCTTTAGCCAAATGGCCAAGCTCCTGGCACAAAGAACATTTCTTGCGGGTGCAGGTGGAGGCAAAATGGCCCTTGTCACCACATTTATTGCACACCTTAGGCTGACCCTGGTAAAAAATGGTCAGCCTGTCCCTCCCCAGAAAGGCTGAACAGGGCAGATGTTGAACAACATTTCCCTGCACCCCCAATTTTAATGACACCGTCCAGGCCCCTGTCCATATCCCATGCTGATCAAGGACCTTCCGCAGTGGAGCGAGGACCTCACCATATCGGCGTAACCATACTACCAAATCAGCCTCTGGGATGGATTTGTTACGCACCAGGATCGTCACTGATTTTATTAGAGGCTGCCTGGAAACCACCTTTGGCATCCAACCATTCCACTGCGGAAGGTCCCTGCGCCCCCTAAAACGTTCCCAAAACAAATCCAGACCCTCAGGTTTTACAAAAGGACAAATCAAATTCCCAACTCCCAACGGGACAAATCAAAGCAAAAATGTCTGCGACTTTGAACCCCATTTCCAGGATCAACTCGGCCACCCTCCCCCTTACTGGTGGGGTCCCCTCCCCTTCCCACTTCAACTGGACCACATTTCTCCACTTATACCCACCAACCATCCCCCCACTAAAACCCCCCAAATTGTGACCACCAACATTTGCACCATTCCCCCCACCCTCCTTGGTGCGATTCCCCAAAACTGACGCGTAACTCCCAGCAGATAAAACATTGGTTTGTTTTGAACCATCTGACACATTTGCAACAGATATCGATTGCACAGATTTGGTCTGAACAATCGGTGAGTCTTTCCTCTGCTGAGCAGGGGGAGGAATGTCATTTTTATTTTTCCCAGCAGTATTAACCCCTTCACCACCCACCACATCCCTTGTTTTATCATTACTGTCATTCTTAGAACTTGCTGGAATATTCACAGTTCCTGCAGTCTTCCCAGCAGTGTCAGTTCCCACTGCTGTGCTTGTAGAAGCTTCAGCTGGTCGGTTCTCTTCTGTCAGGACAGGGTTGTCATCAGGGGATAGTGCAGGCTGGTCTGACAATGCAACAGGTGAAACCTCCATTGCTTCTTCCACTGCACATGGTGCAATATGCTGATCCCCTCCCCCACCACAGGGAGGCTCAGGTGAGGCAATCTCATTGCTGGTAACAGGCATACCTTGTACAGAGGAACTACAGGTCCCAGCAGAAACTCCAGGCAGCGCTTTGCACAAGGCCTTCACTTTCTGCTCCTTAGTCAGGACACCGTCCACCACAGCAGGTTGGGCAGACATGTTGGAAGACAGTGAGGTGTGCTGACATTTCTCCACCTGTACTGGCTTGGCTTCAGGGACTTCTGTATTAGCAGGCTTGTTTGCTCTCAGGGGTGACTCCATCTCCTGGATACATTTCAGGGTGCCATGCTCACTCTCAACCCCCTGGCTGGTTGCCGTCGGCGATTTCAAGCCCTGACATGGAGGGAGAGGTGCAGAGGCAGATGGACCCGGGTCATCCATTATCTGAGGCTGGTCCCTGGAACTTGCTGTCTGGCTGGCAAATCTCCTCTCATTATCAAACTTTTCTCCACTTTTATCTTTCAGCTTTTCCAATAATAAAGATTGTTCCTTTACCTTTTCCTCCAATTCCTGCAACTCAGGCTTCATGGCCAAACGATTTTTACTCCAGGCCTGGAAATACTTGATTTTGAAGGATTTATGTTCAGCCTTCAAAATTTTAAGTTTTTCTTCAGCTCTTCCAATCGCCCTAAAACGATCAATGCTCTTCTGACTGAAGACATTCGCATCCACAGCAGGGCCTGGACCTACAGACAGATCCTCCACCTCCTCCTCACTAGGCCCCGTATCATCAGGGGGATCCATCCCGGGGCCTCCCCCAGGATCAGGCATTATTCCTGGGCCAAGCTTGCAGGCAAGGCCCAGGCTTGAAAAAGGTTGGATCTCTCAGAGAGCTCCTTGGGTGTGTCCTCCTCCTTCTTCCCACTGATCACCAATGTAAAGAACATTCTTCCCACTGATCACCAATGTAAGGGACATTCTTCTCACTGATCACCAATGTAAGGAACATTCTTCTCACTGATCACCAATGTAAGGAACATTCTTCCCACTGATCACCAATGTAAGGAACATTCTTCTCACTGATCACCAATGTAAGGAACATTCTTCCCACTGATCACCAATGTAAGAGACATTCTTCCCACTGATCACCAATGTAAGGGACATTCTTCCCACTGATCACCAATGTAAGGGACATTCTTCTCACTGATCACCAATGTAAGGGACATTCTTCCCACTGATCACCAATGTAAGGAACATTCTTCTCACTGATCACCAATGTAAGGGAAATTCTTCTCACTGATCACCAATGTAAGGAACATTCTTCTCACTGATCACCAATGTAAGGGAAATTCTTCTCACTGATCACCAATGTAAGGAACATTCTTCCCATTGATCACCAATGTAAGGAACATTCTTCCCACTGATCACCAATGTAAGGGACATTCTTCCCACTGATCACCAATGTAAGGGACATTCTTCTCACTGATCACCAATGTAAGGAACATTCTTCTCACTAATCACCAATGTAAGGGACATTCTTCTCACTGATCACCAATGTAAGGGACATTCTTCTCACTGATCACCAATGTAAGGAACATTCTTCTCACTGATCACCAATGTAAGGGACATTCTTCCCACTGATCACCAATGTAAGGAACATTCTTCCCACTGATCACCAATGTAAGGAACATTCTTCTCACTGATCACCAATGTAAGGAACATTCTTCTCACTGATCACCAATGTAAGGAACATTCTTCTCACTGATCACCAATGTAAGGGACATTCTTCTCACTGATCACCAATGTAAGGAACATTCTTCCCACTGATCACCAATGTAAGGAACATTCTTCCCACTGATCACCAATGTAAGGGACATTCTTCTCACTGATCACCAATGTAAGGAACATTCTTCTCACTGATCACCAATGTAAGGAACATTCTTCTCACTGATCACCAATGTAAGGAACATTCTTCTCACTGATCACCAATGTAAGGGACATTCTTCTCACTGATCACCAATGTAAGGAACATTCTTCCCACTGATCACCAATGTAAGGGACATTCTTCTCACTGATTACCAATGTAAGGAACATTCTTCTCACTGATCACCAATGTAAGGGACATTCTTCTCACTGATCACCAATGTAAGGGACATTCTTCTCACTGATCACCAATGTAAGGAACATTCTTCTCACTGATCACCAATGTAAGGGACATTCTTCTCACTGATCACCAATGTAAGGGACATTCTTCCCACTGATCACCAATGTAAGGAACATTCTTCTCACTGATCACCAATGTAAGGGACATTCTTCCCACTGATCACCAATGTAAGGGACATTCTTCTCACTGATCACCAATGTAAGGGACATTCTTTCCACTGATCATTAATGTAAGGGACATTCTTCCCACTGATCACCAATGTAAGGGGCATTCTTCTCACTGATCACCAATGTAGGAGGCATTATTCACACGTCCCAAATTTTTTAGCAGGGGTTCCATGAGACCTGAGAATGATTTCGGGTTCCTCGGGGGTCCTCGGATGAGAAAGGTTGATGTAGAAGAATACCCGTTTGTTCTGTTCTCCAGGTTCCAAGAGAAGAAGGAAAAGAAAGCCAACTCCAAAGCACCCAATGAAACCTCCGGGTGGCCTTCACTCTACAGGAGATATGGGCCAAACCTTTGGTATGTTAAAGTGGAACTCCGGTGTATTTTAATAAAGATTTTAAGTCATTATAATTATTTTTTATATGAAGCAATTACAGATCATAACTATTTCTTTTTGGGCCAACTGTGCCCCCAGAACTGCTGGATTACATCACACATAGGAGGTTATATCTGTGTAATGAACCCCCAGCTCTGGATGTACTGGAGACCCAGTCCGAGCTGCCGATTGAGGGGTAAATACCCCATCAGGTCAGCGGGGGGCGTAGGAGGCCAGCTGGTTCCCCGCTGCTCTGCACTGTTCCTCTTCCATGTCATCTTGCTCCTATTGGGTTACAGAGGTGACATTGGGCCTCGGGTTGGTTCACCGCATCCCTCAACAGTACCTTGTGCTTTTGGACGCTCGGTGGGCCGGATTCAGAAAGAGATACGATGGCGTATGTCCTGATACGCCGTCGTATCTCTGAGTGCGCTCGGTCGTATCTATGCGGCTGATTCATAGAATCAGGTTCCGCATAGATATCCCTAAGATCCGCCAGGTGTAAGTGTCTTACACCGTCGTATCTTAGGCTGCAATTTCTGGCTGGCCGCTAGGTGGCGCTTCCGTATGTTTTACGCAAGAAATATGCAAATTAGGATTTACGCCGATTCAGAAACGAACGACCGCCCGGAGCTTTTTTTTTACGCCGTTTGCGTTCGGCTTTTTCCGTCGTAAAGTTACCCCTGCTATATGAGGGGTATGTGCGGCGTATCCTATGTTAAGTATTGCCGTCGTTCCCGCGTCGAATTTTGAAAATTTTATGTTGTTTGCGTAAGTCGTTAGCGAATACGGCTGGACGTAATTTACGTTCACGTCGAAACCAATGACGTCCTTGCGACGTCATTTAGAGCAATGCACACTGGGATATTTTACGGACGGCGCATGCGCCGTTCAATAAAAACGTAAAAAACACGGGGTCAAGACAAATTTAAATACTACACGCCCCCAACATCCCTATTTGAATTACGCGGCCTTACGCAGCAACACATACGTTACGCCGCCGTAAATATGGGCGCAAGTTCTTTCCGAATACAGAACTAAGCGCCTAAAGTTACAGCGGCGTAACGTATCTCCGATACGTTACGCCGGCCGGACAGATACGCTCAGGTATCTGAATCCGGCTCAGTGACACTTTGATGCATTTATGATTTTGGGGTCACATCCAGCCCGGGTAAACATGAACAAGAAGAGCATGGCCAGCAAGAACGGGCACTATGATTCCTCCAGCCCACTCACCTCCCCCCACCTCATAGCAAAGCCGGGCTTCTCTTATGCCGCGTACACACGATCATTTTTCGGCATGAAAAAAAACGACGTTTTTAAAAACGTCATTTAAAATGATGCTGTGTGGGTTGCACATCGTTTTTCGGCTTCTGAAAAACGACGTTTTTTTAAAATGTCGTTTTTCGTGTTGTAAAAAATTATCGTGTGTGGGCTAAAACTACGTAAAAAACCTGCGCATGCTCAGAAGCAAGTTATGAGACGGGAGCGCTCGTTCTGGTAAAACTACCATTCATAATGGAGTAAGCACATTCATCACTCTGTAACAGACAGAAAAGCGCAAATCGTCTTTTACTAAGGCCTTGTACAGACAGGCAAACATGTACGATGAAAACGGTCCGCATGCGAGGGAATGGCGGCCGCTCGGACATGTACGGTAGGTCTCTACAGACGACCGAACATGTCCGACGGGCAGGATTCCAGCGGGCTGTTTTAAAACATGTTCAGAAATATTTGCCCGCTGGAATCCTGTCCGCGGACCAGTTTCAGCAGACATGTTCGGTCGTGTGTACGGGGCCTTACACGGAATCGGCTAAAAGCAGCCCAAAGGCGAATGGAACTTCCCCTTTAGAGCGCCGGCGTAAGTGTTGTACGTCACCGCGCTTTGATCATCATTTTTCAAAAACGATGGTGTGTGGGCAACATCGTTTTTGATGATGAAGTTGGAAAAACAACGTTTTTTTTCATGCCGAAAAAGGATCGTGTGTACACGGCATTAGTCTCCGGAATCTCAGTTTCACCCTGATTGGAGCTGGGGAAGCCCCCCAAAAGCAGTACGTTGGGTGGGTCAAATCCATAGGGGACCCTGATGTAAGGCGGAACTCTGAAGGTGGACACCTGATGTAAGGGGGGACTCTGATGGGGACACCTGATGTAAGAGGGGACTCTGATGTAAGGGGGAACTCTGATGGGGACCCTGATGTAAGAGGGGACTATGATGGGGATCCTGATGTAAGAGGTGACTCTGATGGGGACACCTGATGTAAGTGGGGGATTCTGATGGGGACACTGATATAAGGGGGGGACTCTGATGGGGACCCAGATGAAAGAGGGGACCCTGATGTAAGGGGGGACTCTGATGGGGACCCTGATGTAAGAGGGGACCCTGATGTAAGAGGGGGCTCTGGTAGGGACTCTGATATAAAGGGGGCCCTGACATGTTTTTTTTTCTTTATGAAGCACAAATATTTGTGAAATATACAATGTGGTCCCTCATAATGAACAGTCTGGAGACCCCGGAATGTATAACAAGGTGTACAATGTTCATTTGGGAAACTTTGCCCCTAGTAGAGTTTTTCACAAATATCATGTTAGTGCCATCCAGTGGCCATGTTTGATATTACAGATTTAGATCTTTAAATACACTATTTAACCAAAAGTATTGGGACGCCGGCCGTTACACCCACATGATCTTTAATGGCATCCCAGTCTTAGTCTGTACGGTTCAATATTGAGTTGGCTCCGCCCCTTTTCAGCTATAACATCTTCACCTCTTCTGGGAAGGCCGCCCACAAGGTTTAGGGGTGTGTCTATGGGAAGGTTTGACCGTTCTTCCAGAAGAGCATTTGTAAAGGTCAGGGGCTGATGTTGGATGAGAAGGTCTGTATATTTTGGCAATATAGTGTATCTCCCCCCCCCCCCACTCAGGAAAGGAGGGAAAGGGGTTCCCATTAGGGAAGCTGTTGAAGTGTATGTAATCTTGAATGGAAAAATTCTCGTATATGCTCCCTTTTTGGTCGGTTAAAAGTGTAAAAATGTTGCTATGGGGCCCTATAACAATTTTTCTATGGGGCCCCATGATTCATAGTTGCTGTGGAACATACAACCTGGGTAAGAATGTTTCTCTTGTTGTGTAAGAAAAAAAAAGGTTACAAAATAATTTATAAAATGTGTTTGTGTATGTGTATATATATATATATAAATGTTTATATTATTATTTATTTTAATTATTATTATTAATATTTTTTATTATTATTATTAATATTATAAAAAAATATATATTATTATGTTGTAAAATATTATTTTTTTATTATTATTATTATTATTATTGTTTTAATTATTTATTAGTATTATTATTTTAATTAATAATAATAATAATAATAATAATAATAATAATAAAATATATAATAATAATAATAATAATTAAAATAATAATAATAATAATAATAAAATATATAATAATAATAATAATAATAATAATAATAATAATAAAATATATAATAATAAATAATAATTATTATTATTATTATTATTAATAATAAAAAAAGTAATAAAAAAATAATATTTTATTATTATTATTATTATTATTATTTTTTTATTATTTTACTTATTTATATATTATTTATAAGTATTATAATAATTTGATATTTCCTCCCTCAGATCTCTACAGAAGGGCGATGGACGCTCTAAAGCTGAAACAAGAAACACAAAGGAAGGTCAATCCATAACCACCGATGGAGAAGACGGTCCCTATGCTCCCTACATAGCAGATCCCACCAATCAGCATCGCAGACCGGGCTGGAATAACATTTCGGTGTAAATAATAATAATACAAAAGGGTAGTTTGTACAACACCACAGCTTATGTCATAGCATTTGATGTAACAGGTGGTATAATAAAGGATTATTTTGTCACATGGCAAATATCTGTGTCAGCAGGTGTCTACTTTCTGAAAGCTAAAGTGAAGGGGGGGGGGGGGGGTACTGAGGACTCTGATGTGAAGGGAAGGGGGTACTGAGGACTCTGATGTGAAGGCAGGGGGGTACTGAAGACTCTGATGGGAAGGGATAGGGGATGGGGGGGGGGACTGAGGACTCTGATTTTAAGGGAGGGGGGACAGAGGACTCTGATGTAAAGGGATGGGGGGGCACTGAGGACTCTGATGTGAAAGGAGGTGGGATGGGGGTACTGAGGACTCTGATGTGAAGGGAGGGGGGTACTGAGGACTGATGTGAAGGGACGGGGGATGGGGGGGTACTGAGGACTCTGATGTGAAGGGAAGGGAGATGGGGGGGTACTGAGGACTCTGATGTGAAGGGAGGGGGATGGGGGGGTACTGAGGACTCTGATGTGAAGGGAGGGGGGATAGGGGGGTACTGAGGACTCTGATGTGAAGGGAGGGGGGTACTGAGGACTCTGATGTGAAGGGAGGGGGGATGGGGGGTACTGAGGACTCTGATGTGAAGGGAGGGGGGATGGGGGGTACTGAGGACTCTGATGTGAAGGGAAGGGAGATGGGGGGGGTACTGAGGACTCTGATGTGAAGGGAGGGGGGATGGGGGGTACTGAGGACTCTGATGTGAAGGGAGGGGGGTACTGAGGACTCTGATGTGAAGGGAGGGGGGATGGGGGGTACTGAGGACTCTGATGTGAAGGGAGGGGGGAGGGGGGGTACTGAGGACTCTGATGTGAAGGGAGGGGGGTACTGAGGACTCTGATGTGAAGGGAGGGGGGAGGGGGGTACTGAGGACTCTGATGTGAAGGGAGGGGGGATGGGGGGTACTGAGGACTCTGATGTGAAGGAAGGGGGGAGGGGGGTACTGAGAACTCTGATGTGAAGGGAGGGGGGATGGGGGGTACTGAGGACTCTGATGTGAAGGGAGGGGGGATGGGGGGTACTGAGGACTCTGATGTGAAGGGAGGGGGGATGGGGGGGTACTGAGGACTCTGATGTGAAGGGAGGGGGGATGGGGGTACTGAAGACTCTGATGTGAAGGGAGGGGGGTACTGAGGACTGATGTGAAGGGACGGGGGATGGGGGAGTACTGAGGACTCTGATGTGAAGGGAAGGGGGATGGGGGGGTACTGAGGACTGATGTGAAGGGACGGGGGATGGGGGAGTACTGAGGACTCTGATGTGAAGGGAAGGTGGGATGGGGGGGTACTGAGGACACTGATGTGAAGGGAGGGGGGGTACTGAGGACTGATGTGAAGGGACGGGGGATGGGGGAGTACTGAGGACTCTGATGTGAAGGGAAGGGGGATGGGGGGGTACTGAGGACACTGATGTGAAGGGACAGTCCTCTCCAGCCAAACCTAACCCGGGACACCGCACCCTACATGGGCGAGAACTCCTGAGTACCACAAAAGCTCTGCAACTGCCCCCCCCCCTTAAAGGGACCCCAACTCAAATATTGGGGGAACGTACATGCCATCCAGGATACATTCCTCATTGACGTCTTGGGACAGAAAAGCTCCCAATCCTTCACTGGAGGCATCTGTTTGAACGACAATTTCTCCTGAGAAGTTCGGGACCAAAGTCCTGGTAGTCGGGGTTTGAAGGCTCTTCCCCACCCCAGGTATCTTTGAATCTTCGAAATCTCGGGCAATCCAGAGAGTCCTGGAAGTCAGACCTCTACAGCCAAACTTAACCGGGACGTCGCACCCTGACCCTACATGGGTGAGAACCCCTGAGTACCACAAAAGCTCTACAACTGTCTAAGTATCTTTGAATCTTCGAAATCCTGGGTCCCGAGTATAAATATGTCGATCCAGAGAGTCCTGGATTCAGTCCTCTCCAGCCAAACTTAACCCGGGACACCGCACCCTTCATGGGCAAAAACTCCTCAGTACCACAAAAGCTCTTCAACTGACCCCCCCCCCCCCCCCCAAAGTTTCTTTGAATCTTCGAAAAGCCGGGTCCCGAGTACAAATAGGTCGATCCAGAGAGTCCTGGAAGTCAGTCCTCTCCAGCCAAACTTAACCCGGGACACCGCACTCTATATGGGCGAGAACCCCTGAAACCAGCCTAAGCAGGGATCATCCTTTTTTTTCTCTCTTTTATACCTTCCTGTATTTGTTTGCGATATGTTTTATGTTTCCATTTGGATCATTTGTTGTTATTTTGTTTTCATCCAAATTCTTCGATTCACAATGAAACGCACCGCACACGACTATCGGATATATCGATGACGTTCTTCTGGCGTTCATAGAGGATCTACCAATGGTATGGGGGCAGCTTTGAAGTTGAGGAGGAGGGGGGTTCAAAATGGAACAAGAAGGGAAGTAAGTCCCGGGGAGGACGAGACAATGGTGGTGGGGAGAAGATGTTGGTGGGGGAAGGGGGGGCGGAGGGGGAACTGGATGAAGCGAAAGCAATGTCCTCACAAAAATGGCCGCCTCCGCCTCGGTCTTGGCAGGAGACGCTTTGTCCTCTAGTGTGCGTCCATGGAGAGTGACAGTACGACCTCCTCCTCCTCCTCCTCCTCATCATCATCATCCTCCTCCTCCTTCTCCTCCTCAGGAAGTCTTTGTACAGTCAGTCACCCCCCCCCCCCTCCTCCTCCATTGTGAGGCTGCAGATGGGAAAATCCTTTAAATAGGAAGTTGCAGCAACTGGCCAAACCGGTGTGGTGCAGGGGCACCAGGGGGAAGGGAGGGGGCACCAGGGGGAGGAAGGATGGGAGGGGGCACCAGGGGGAAGGGAGGGGGCACCAGGAGGAGGGGGGATGGGAGGGGGCACCAGGGGGAGGAGGCATGGGAGGGGGCACCAGGAGGAGGGGGCACCAGGGTAGCAGTGAGGGCGGAAATCCTCCTCTCCATGTATTGTCCCTTCACACAGACATGACGTCACTTCCAGTGCGACGGAGAAGGAACCAGAGGAGAGATTTCCTATCCTGAGGTATGTAGGGGGAGGGGGGGAATTAATGGCACCCCCCTGTGTGTCTGCTGAAGAGGATGAGGATGGGGGGACACCGGGGGGGGGTCCTGGTTAGAGCTCGGATAATGGAAGGAAGGTGGTGATGACAGCAGTGTGAGGGGGAGGTGTGCTCCCTATACAATGTCACACCTCAAAGATACTACCCACCTCTGATCAGCACTGGATCGCTTTTTAGAGGGCTGTAGAGGAGCCGCTTGTAGGTGGTCCGGAGGTGATTTGTAACCCCGCCCCCCTTACAACACACCTGTGTACTCCACCCCCCAACACACCTGTGTACTCCACCCCCCAACACACCTGTGTACTCCACCCTCCAACACACCTGTGTACTCCACCCCCCAGCACGCCTGTGTACTCCACCCCCCAACACACCTGTGTACCCCACCCCCCAACACGCCTGTGTACTCCACCCCCCAACACACCTGTGTACTCCACCCCCCAACACACCTGTGTACTCCACCCTCCAACACACCTGTGTACTCCACCCCCCAGCACGCCTGTGTACTCCACCCCCCAACACACCTGTGTACCCCACCCCCCAACACGCCTGTGTACTCCACCCCCCAACACACCTGTGTACTCCACCCCCCAACACACCTGTGTACCCCACCCCAACACACCTGTGTACTCCACCCCCCAACACACCTGTGTACTCCACCCCCCAACACACCTGTGTACTCCACCCCCCAACACACCTGTGTACTCCACCCCCCAACACACCTGTGTACTCCACCCCCCAGCACGCCTGTGTACTCCACCCCCAACACACCTGTGTACTCCACCCCCCAACACACCTGTATACTCCACCCCCCAACACACCTGTATACTCCACCCCCCAGCACGCCTGTGTACCCCCCCCCCAGCACGCCTGTGTACTCCACCCCCCAACACACCTGTGTACCCCACCCCCCAACACACCTGTGTACCCCCCCCCCCAACACGCCTGTGTACTCCACCCCCAACACACCTGTGTACCCCACCCCCCAACACACCTGTGTACTCCACCCCCCAACACACCTGTGTACTCCACCCCCAACACACCTGTGTACTCCACCCCCCAACACACCTGTATACTCCACCCCCCAACACACCTGTATACTCCACCCCCCAGCACGCCTGTGTACTCCCCCCCCAGCACGCCTGTGTACTCCACCCCCCAACACACCTGTGTACCCCACCCCCCAACACACCTGTGTACCCCACCCCCCAACACGCCTGTGTACTCCACCCCCAACACACCTGTGTACCCCACCCCCCAACACACCTGTGTACCCCACCCCCCAACACGCCTGTGTACTCCACCCCCAACACACCTGTGTACCCCACCCCCCAACACGCCTGTGTACTCCACCCCCCAACACACCTGTGTACCCCACCCCCCAACACACCTGTGTACTCCACCCCCCAACACACCTGTGTACCCCTCTAGGGTTGCCACTTTCTCTTCAAGCCAAACCCCAACACTTTAGCAGTAAATGATTTCTTTCTACACATTTGTAGGATTGTAAGAGATCTGGGACACCTCGGGGGCTCCAAGGAGATCGGAAATGTGCCCCTCCCCCTCCTGTCCGGCCTTCTTCTGAGACACACCCCTCCCCCTCCTGTCCGGCCTTCTTCTGAGACACACCCCTCCCCCTCCTGTCCGGCCTTCTTCTGAGACACACCCCTCCCCCTCCTGTCCGGCCTTCTTCTGAGACACACCCCTCCCCCTCCTGTCCGGCCTTCTTCTGAGCCACATTCCAGTATGAATATTGTGTGTCCGGGTGTCAGGTGGACTAAAACCCGGACATATGATTCAAATTCCGGACAGGTGACAACCCTATACCCTTCCCCCCACCCAACACACCTCTGTACCCCCCACACACCTCTGATGAGGTGACAGTGATGGGTGCAGATGAGGCGGCGCTAATGAGGCGGCACTAATGGGCGCTGATGAGGTGGCACTGATGGGTGCTGATGAGGCGCTGATGAGGTGGCACTGATGGGCGCTGATGAGGTGGTACTGATGGGCGCTGATGAGGTGGTACTGATGAGGTGCTGATGAGGCGGCGCTGATGGGTGCTGATGAGGTGGCACTGATGAGGCGCTCATGAGGCGGGCGCTGATAAGGTAGTACTGATGGGCGCTGATGAGGCGGCGCTGATGAGGCAGGCGCTGATGAGGTGGCGATCATGAGGTCCGCTGATGAGGTGGCACTGATGGGCGCTGATGAGGTGGCACTGATGAGGTGGCACTGATGAGGCGCTGATGGGTGCTGATGAGGCGGGCGCTGATGAGGTGGCACTGATGGGCGCTGATGAGGTGGCGATGATGAGGTGGCACTGATGGGCGCTGATGAGGTGGCGATGATGAGGTGGCACTGATGGGTGCTGATGAGGCGCTGATGAGGTGGCGCTGATGAGGCGCTGATGAGGCGGCGCTGATGAGGTGGCACTGATGAGGCGCTCATGAGGCGGGCGCTGATAAGGTAGTACTGATGGAGGAACCCCTAGAGAAAGCTCCGGAGGACCCCTAGAGAAAGCTCTGGAGGAACCCCTAGAGAAAGCTCTGGAGGAACCCTACAGAAAGCTCTGGAGGAACCCCTAGAGAAAGCTCTGGAGGAACCCCTAGAGAAAGCTCTGGAGGAGCCCCTAGAAAAAGCTCTGGAGGAGCCCCTAGAGAAAGCTCTGGAGGAACCCTAGAGAAAGCTCTGGAGGAACCCCTAGAGAAAGCTCTGGAGGAACCCCTAGAGAAAGCTCTGGAGGAACCCCTAGAGAAAGCTCTGGAGGAACCCCTAGAGAAAGCTCTGGAGGAACCCCTAGAGAAAGCTCTGGAGGAACCCTAGAGAAAGCTCTGGAGGAACCCTAGAGAAAGCTCTGGAGGAACCCTAGAGAAAGCTCTGGAGGAACCCCTAGAGAAAGCTCTGGAGGAACCCTAGAGAAAGCTCTGGAGGAATCCTAGAGAAAGCTCTGGAGGAACCCCTAGAGAAAGCTCTGGAGGAACCCCTCGAGAAAGCTCTGGAGGAACCCTAGAGAAAGCTCTGGAGGAACCCCTAGAGAAAGCTCTGGAGGAACCCTAGAGAAAGCTCTGGAGGAACCCCTAGAGAAAGCTCTGGAGGAACCCAAGAGAAAGCTCTGGAGGAACCCTAGAGAAAGCTCTGGAGGAACCCTAGAGAAAGCTCTGGAGGAACCCCTAGAGAAAGCTCTGGAGGAACCCGAGAGAAAGCTCTGGAGGAACCCCTAGAGAAAGCTCTGGAGGAACCCCTAGAGAAAGCTCTGGAGGAACCCCTAGAGAAAACTCTGGAGGAACCCTAGAGAAAGCTCTGGAGGAGCCCTAGAGAAAGCTCTGGAGGAACCCTAGAGAATGCTCTGGAGGAACCTTAGCGAAACCTCTGGAGGAACCCCTAGAGAAAGCTCTGGAGGAACCCCTAGAGAAAGCTCTGGAGGAACCCTAGAGAAAGCTCTGGAGGAACCCCTAGAGAAAGCTCTGGAGGAACCCCTAGAGAAAGCTCTGGAGGAATCCTAGAGAAAGCTCTGGAGGAACTCTAGAGAAAGCTCTGGAGGAACCCCTAGAGAAACCTTTGGAGGAATCCCTAGAGAAACCTCTGGAGGAATCCTAGAGAAAGCTCTGGAGGAACCCCTAGAGAAAGCTCTGGAGGAACCCCTAGAGAAAGCTCTGGAGGAACCCCTAGAGAAAGCTCTGGAGGAACCCCTAGAGAAAGCTCTGGAGGAACCCCTAGAGAAAGCTCTGGGGGAACCCTAGAGAAAGCTCTGGAGGAACTCTAGAGAAAGCTCTGGAGGAACCCCTAGAGAAAGCTCTGGAGGAACTCTAGAGAAACCTTCGAAAGAATCCCTAGAGAAAGCTCTGGAGGAACCCCTAGAGAAAGCTCTGGAGGAACCCTAGAGAAAGCTCTGGAGGAACCTTAGCGAAAGCTCTGGAGGAACCCTAGAGAAAGCTTGGAAGGAACCCTAGAGAAAGCTCGGAAGGAACCCTAGAGAAAGCTCTGGAGGAACCCCTAGAGAAAGCTTGGGAGAACCCCTAGAAAACTCTGGAGGAACCCCTAGAGAAAGCTCTGGAGGAACCTTAGCGAAACCTCTGGAGGAACCCCTAGAGAAAGCTCTGGAGGAACCCCTAGAGAAAGCTCTGGAGGAACCTTTGAAGGAATCCCTAGAGAAAGCTCTGGAGGAACCCTAGAGAAAGCTCTGGAGGAACCTTTGGAGGAATCCCTAGAGAAAGCTCTGGAGGAACTCTAGAGATAGCTCTGGGAAACCCCTAGACAACTCTGAAGGAACCCTAGAGAAACCTCTGGAGAAACCCCTAAAGAAAGCTCTGGAGGAACCCCTAGAAACCTCTGGAGGAGCCCTAGAGAAAGCTCTGGAGGAACCCTAGAAACCTCTGGAGGAACCCTAAAGATCTATGGAACCCTGTTTGAGGTTGGCCAATCGAGCCAGCATCCACACACACCATGAAGGTCATCATAAAGAGATGTTCTATGGCCATTATATTCTATTTTAGGTACATGATTACAAACTAGGTGAAAAACGATGGAATGATATAAAACTTGTAACGTAACGTGTTCCTTGTTTCTTTTCCAGATGTTGACGTCACCTCCCCGCTTCTGGAATGGTCCTTTATAGAACTTCAGCACTTCAGAACCAAAAATGTGTGAAAAAACAGGAGTGCTCCACTTCAAGCTGGAGAACCATGGAGACTCCATGTTGGGACGGATGAACGCTTTAAGAGAACAGAACAAGTTCTGCGATGTCACCGTGTACATCGACGACGCCGAAGTCCCGGGACACAAAGTGGTGTTTGCCGCCGGCTCGCCCTACTTAAGGGACCAATTCTTACTCAGCGATTCCCAAGAAGTCCATATCTCCATTCTGCAGAACTCTGAGGCTGGGAAGCATCTTCTCATGTCCTGTTACACGGGGGTCCTGGAATTCCCCGAGATGGACCTCGTCAACTACCTGACGGCGGCCAGCTTCCTGCAGATGAGCCACGTGGTGGAGCGATGCACGCAAGCCTTGTGGAAGTTCATTAAGCCGCAGCAAGCGACTGAGGGGACCACGGATGAAGAAGAGACCAAACCGGCACCGGAGGTTGACGAGCCGGAAGGGGACATAGAGGATTCCATGAAGCCGGACTCTCCGGTGGCCTCCATCTCAGAAGATAGTATAGACAATGATGATATTCAGATCGTCAAGGTTGAGTCGATAAGTGAGGTCCCACCAAATGATAAGGCCAAGGTCAGTCAAAGCCAGTTTATGACTTCCGACCAGACTGCCCTCCACTCCTTGGAGCCCCAACACTCCCTCATCAACTCCACCGTAGAAAACCGGGCCGGAGACACGGACACCAACCCCGCCCACAACTACGCCGTGTCCGATAACAGCAGCGATAACATGGGGCCCTCCCCTAAAGAACTTTTCGGGCCCAGCAGTAGGATTTTGGACAAGACCCTCCAATGGCACCACCAGTGCCCCAAATGCACCCGAGTGTTTCGGCACTTGGAGAACTACGCCAACCACCTAAAAATGCACAAACTGTTCATGTGCCTGCTGTGCGGGAAAACCTTCACCCAGAAGGGCAACCTGCACCGGCACATGCGGGTCCACGCCGGAATCAAACCCTTCCAGTGCAAAATCTGCGGCAAAACCTTTTCCCAGAAATGTTCTCTGCAGGACCACCTCAACCTTCACAGCGGGGACAAGCCGCACAAGTGCAACTACTGCGACATGGTCTTCGCCCACAAACCCGTGCTGAGGAAGCACCTCAAACAGCTGCACGGCAAAAACAGTTTCGACAACGCCCACGAGAGGGGCGCGCAGGACATCGGCCTGGACTATGAGGCTTTCGCCGGCGCCCATGACGGCAGCGAACTGATTTCACAGAGTCTGCACCAATGAGAAGGAAGGGCGTTTTTGATACATTGTAACGCTGACCTTTTGGTGAAATATTTTTGTTATAAATCAGCACAAGGGACGGTACTTACCATGTATAAATATGGTCCCATGTGCTGGTGGCTGGTGAGCTCATTTAAATCTTCATTCCTCTGCCCCCCGAATACCCCACTGCTGTGATCTTCGGGGGCAGAAGGGGAAGCTGCCCTGGGCACAGTATGCTTATGTGTTGGGGGCCACAAGGCAGGAGACCATAGATACATTCAACCAACCCTCACCCAGATACCCCTGCAACTGTGATCTTCCAGTACTGAAGGCAAGGCTGGGACTGTAGGGGGGCAATAGGGGAAGATGCCCTGGGCACAGTCTTTTTATGTGTTGGGGGAAGGGGGTGCCACGAGGCAGGAGCCCATAGATGCATTCAATTGAGTTGAAAGTCTACCCTCATCCCAGATACCCCTGCAGCTAGTATCTTCTGGTGCTGCACCCGGGCTGGCACTATTGGGGGGGGGGGGCGGGGGACAGGAGCGGAAGCTGCCCCGGGCACAGTGTCCTTATGTGTTGTGTGTTGGGGGTGACACGAGGCAGGAGCCCATAGATACATTCAACCAAGATGAAGGTCCACCCTCACCCCAGATAGCCCTGCAGCTGTGATCTTCCAGTACTGCAGGCAAGGCTGGGACTGTAGGGGGGGGGGGGCAAGAGGGAAAGATGCCCTGGGCACAGTCTTTTTATGTGTTGGGGAAGGGGGTTGCCACGGGCAGGAGCCGAAAGATACATTCAATTGAGTTGAAAGTCCACCCTGCCCCTGGATACCCCTGCAGCTATGATCTTCCGGTGTTGCAGGCAGGGCTGGGACTATGTGGGGGCAGGAGGGACAGCTGCCCTAGGCACAGTATCATTACATGTTGTGGAAGGGTGGGTGGTGCCACAAGGCAGGAGCCCATAGATACCTTCAACCAAGCTGAAAGTCCAAACTCACTGCAGATGCCCCTACAGCTGTGTTTTTTTGGTGCTGTGGGCAAGGCCAAGACTAGGGGAGAGGGGCATGAGGAGAAAATTCCTTGGGCACAGTGTTGCAGGCAGGGCTGAGACTGGGGGTGGGGGGAAGGAGCGGAAGCTGCCCTGGGCACAGAATCCTTACATGTTGGGGGTGTGGGGGGGGGGGGTGCCACGAGGCAGGAGCCCATAGATACATTTAATTGAGTTGAAAGTCCACCCTCACCCCGGATACTCCTGTAGCTCTGTTCTTTTGGTGCTGTGGGCAAGGCCAAGACTAGGGAAGGGGGGCATGAGGAGCAGATGCCCTGGGCACAGTGTTGCAGGCAGGGCTGGGACTATAGGGGTGGGGGCAGGAGTGGCAGCTTTCCTGGGCACAGTATCCTTACGTGTGGTGCAGGAGCCCATAGATACCTTCAACCAAGCTGAAAGTCTAAACTCACCTCAGATGCCCCTACAGCTCTGTTCTTTTGCTGCTGTGGGCAAGGCTGAAAGACTAGGGGAGGGGGGCATGAGGAGAAGATGCCCTGGGCACAGTGTTGCAGGCAGGGCTGGGACCATGGGGGTGGGAGGGACAGGAGGGGAAGCTTCCCCGGGCACAGTGTTCTTATATGTTGGGGGACACGTGGCAGGAGCCCATAGATACCTTCCAAACTGAGTCCAAACTCACCTCAGATGCCCCTACAGCTGTGTTCTTTTTCTGCTGTGGGCAAGGCTGAAAGACTAGGGGAGGGGGGCACGAGGAGAAGATGCCCTGGGCACCATGTCCTTATGTGTTGGGAGAAGGGGGGGTGCCACGAGGCAGGAGCCCATAGATACCTTCAACCAAGCTGAAAGCCCAAACTCACCTCAGATGCCCCTGCAGCTTTGTTCTTTTGGTGCTGTGGGCAAGACCAAGACTAGGGGAGGGGGCATGAGGAGCAGATGCCCTGGGCACAGTGCTGCAGGCAGAGCTGGGACTATGGGGGTGGGGGGTCGTAGTGAAAGCTGCCCTGGGCACAGTATCCTTACGTGTTGGGGGAAGGAGGGGTGCCACGAGGCAGGAGCCCATAGATACCTTCAACCAAGCTGAAAGTCCAACCTCACCTCAGATGCCCTGGGCACAGTGTTGCAGGCAGGGCTGGGACCATGGGGGCGGGAGGGGAAGCTGACCCAGGGCACAGTGTCCTTATATGTTGGGGGAGGGGGGGGGGCACGAGGCAGAAGCCCATAGATACTTTCTAAACTGAGTCCAACCTCACCTCAGATGCCCCTACAGCTGTGTTCTTTTGCTGCTGTGGGCAAGGCTGAAAGACTAGGGAAGGGGGGCATGAGGAGCAGATGCCCTGGGCACCATGTCCTTATGTGTTGGGGGAAGGGGGGGTGCCACGAGGCAGCAGCCCATAGATACCTTCAACCAAGCTGAAAGCCCAAACTCACCTCTGATGCCCCTTCTTTTGCTGCTGTGGGCAAGGCTGGAAGACTAGGGGAGGGGGCATGAGGAGCAGATGCCCTGGGCACAGAATACCTACTTGTTTGGGGTGGGAGGGGGGTGCCACGAGGCAGGAGCCCACGGATAAATTGAATCGATCTGAAAGTCCAAACTCAAGCCAGATATCCCTACAGCTGAGATCTTCCGATGCCTCCACCTCCTCCATTCATAGAGCGCGTTCCATTGGCTGAAGCCTCTATGAATGGAGCAGAGGAGAGAAGGGGCCGGCGTAGTCAGCAGCACTTTTGAGGTCCAGCAGCTCGTTTTAACCCCCCCCCCACCCCCCTGTAGCACTGGAAGATCACAGCTGTGATGGGATTGGGGGGCAGAGGGCAGAAGATATCAATGAAGATGGCAGCCACCAGTACAAGGGACACTTCTCATTCATTGGACCATCCCTTGTGCTGATGGGGAAAATGTCCACCGAGTCATCTCCCACCCATGAAATGGACAAACGAAGTGGGTCTGGACAGATATAAGATAGCGCCACCTAGCGATACCTCCACGCGAGTAGCGGTGTAGTAGCAGTGCCTATTCCAGCTTCTAGAGGGATCCCACCGATATGGTATACACATAGTTACATTGGACCAAACTGGACCAGAGGCGGCTCTTTAATTAGGCAAATTAGGCGGTCGCCTAAGGCCTCGCACTCACAGGGGCCTCGCGGCCGCCTAATTTGCCTCTGCTCGACCTTTAACCTCGTAGTTTTCTGTGTTCTTACTATCCAATGAATACGTCCGATCCGACACCCCCGGGGCCACCCAATCATAAACCCTTCCCGGTGTAGATTGTATCTCTTTTGTTTCCTACGGGATGAAGTTTCTTTGTGGCGGCACAAACATGTCCGAGTGTTTTCCATTGTTACACAATAAAGATCGTCGTCCTCAGAGATCTGTGATTTCCTGGCATCCAATCCCGACAGAGATACTCAAGTCTGTATTCTATAACTCGAAAAAAAGTCCCTCTATTGCTGCTATGACCTGGCTTCCTGATCGGGGGTGGCTACATTCCTTCTCCACAATCCCACTGTATGTAGGAATGTAGCCACCCTTTCTTGGTCTCACTGTATGTAGGAATGTAGCCACCCTTTCTTGGTTACACTGTATGTAGGAAAATAGGCACCTTATATTGGTCCCAATATATGTAGGAAGGTAGCCACCCTCTCTTGGTCCCACTGTATGTAGAAATGTAGCCACCCTCTCTTGGTCCCAATGTATGTAGGAATGTAGCCACCCTGTCTTGGTCTCACTGTATGTAGGAATGTAGCCACCCTGTCTTGGTCTCACTGTATGTAGAACGTAGCCACCCTGTCTTGGTCTCGCTGTATGTAGGAATGTAGCCACCCTCTCTTGGTCTCACTGTATGTAGAACGTAGCCACCTTGTATTGGTCCCAATGTATGTAGGAATGTAGCCGCTCTTTCTTGGTCCCACTGTATGTAAAAAACGTAACCACCCTGTCTTGTTCCTACTGTATGTAGAAATGTAGCCACCCTCTCTTGGTCTCACTGTATGTAGGAAAGTAGCCACCCTGTCTTGTTCCTACTGTATGTAGAAATGTAGCCACCCTCTCTTGGTCTCACTGTATGTAGGAAAGTAGCCACCCTCTCTTGTTCCCACTGTATGTAGGAATGAGGCCACCCTCTCTTGGTCTCACTGTATGTAGGAGGGTAGCCACCCTTCCTTGGTCCCGCTGTATGTAGGAATGTAGCCACCCTCTCTTGGTCCCACTGTATGTAGGAATGTAGCCACCCTCTCTTGGTCTCACTGTATGTAGGAATGTAGCCACCCTCTCTTGTTCCCACTGTATGTAGGAAAGTAGCAACCTTGTATTGGCCCCAATGTATCTAGGAATGTAGCCACTCTCTCTTGGTCCCGCTGTATGTAGAAATGTAGCCACCCTCTCTTGGTCTCACTGTATGTAGACAAGTAGCCACCCTTTCTTGGTCCCAATGTATGTAGGAACGTAGCCACTTCCTCTTGGTCACACTGTATGTAGGAATGTAGCCTCCCTCTCTTGGTCCCACTGTATGTAGGAACGTAGCCACTTTCTCTTGGTCTCACTGTATGTAGGAATGAAGTCTCCGTCTCTTGGTCCCAATGTATGTAGGAATGTAGCCACCCTCTCTTGATCGCACTGTATGTAGTAAAGTAGCCACCCTCTCTTGGTCCCAATGTATGTAGGAACGTAGCCACCCTCTCTTGATCACACCGTATGTAGGAATGTAGCCTCCCTCTCTTGGTTACACTGTATGTAGGAACATAGCACCTTCTCTTGGTCCCAATGTATGTAGGAAAGTAGCTTTTTAGTTACATACATTTGTACATCACACATCCCCCGGTGTACATCAAACCTCGTTGTCATACAGAACAGCAGAACATATCGTTTTTCGGAACCCTCCTATCAGATCAGAATGGTTAATGGAGCACCTTCTCTACGCGTTTCCAGGGCCCAGGGCTCACGTCCTCAGGGGGCGCACACAAGGATTTAGAACAATGGTGGTGTTACAATAATATCATTAAAAATCTTGAGTGCCATTCAGGGTGGCAACCGTGCCGACGCCGAGCACAAAATGAGCCAAAAGGGGTTCTAGGAGGGATTTTGTTTTCACCCAGCGTGTGGCGCCACGTGTAAAACAAAACCGCAGAGTCAACCAACAAAGCGGGCGTGTCAAACGGTCTCCTCCCGAAGAGGAAGGGCCCCTTCCTGAACAGTCCGGAGGTAAGTCAGACTCAGGTCCACCTACCCGAAAAGACCTCGCTCCTCATGATCAGCCAAAGCCAACCTACAGGTACTGGGTGAGGGGCTCTCCGAAGAGAGACCCCCCCCCCCCCGATGACCATCCTCCCCCTAGACGTCAGCATAGACCAGAAGATCGGGACCCTGCCACCCTCAGAAGGAAGGTGATCGGAGAGGAAGAGAAGATAGGTGGTTGTAGAACAAGAGAAGGTAGGTGATCGGAGAGGAAGGAAAGGTAGGTGATCGGAGAGGAAGAGAAGGTAGGTGGTTGTAGAAAAAGAGAAGGTAGGTAATCAGAGAGGAAGAGAAGATAAGTGGTTGTAGAAGAAGAGAAGGTAGGTAATCAGAGAGGAAGGAAAGGTAGGTGATCAGAGAGGAAGAGAAGGTAGGTGAAGGAAAGGTAGGTTATCAGAGAGGAAGAGAAGGTAGGTGATCGGAGAGGAAGGAAAGGTAGGTGATCAGAGAGGAAGAGAAGATAGGTGGTTGTAGAAGAAGAGAAGGTAGGTGATCGGAGAGGAAGGGAAGGTGGGTGATGGGAGAGGAAGGGAAGATAGGCGATCGAAGAGGAAGGGAAGGAAGGTGATAGGAGAGGAGGAGAAGGTAGGTGATCGAAGAGGGAGAGAAGGTAGGTGATCGGAAAGAAAGGAGGGGTAGGTGATTGGCGAGGAAGGGAAGGTAGGTGACCGGAGAGAGAGAAGAGAAGGTAGGTGATTGGAGAGGAGGAGAAGGTAGATGATCAGAGAGGAAGAGAAGATAGGTGGTTGTAGAAGAAGAGAAGGTAGGTGATCTGAGAGGAAGGGAAGATAGGTGGTTGTAGAAGAGAAGGTAGGTGATCTGAGAGGAAGGGAAGATAGGTGATCGAAGAGGAAGGGAAGGAAGGTGATAGGAGAGGAGGAGAAGGTAGGTGATCGAAGAGGGAGAGAAGGTGGGTGATCGGAAAGAAAGGAGGGGTAGGTGATTGGAGAGGAAGGGAAGGTAGGTGACCGGAGAGAGAGAAGAGAAGGTAGGTGATCAGAGAGGAGGAGAAAGTAGGTGATTGGAGAGGAGGAGAAGGTAGGTGATCGAAGAGGAGGAGAAGGTAGGTGATCGGAGAGGAGGAGACGGTAGGTGATTGGAGAGGAGGAGAAGGTAGGTGATCAGAAAGAAAGGAAAGGTAGGTGATCGTAAAGGAAGAAAAGGTAGGTAATCGGAGATGAAGGGAAGATAGGTGATCGAAGAGGAAGGGAAGGTAGGTGATCGGAGAGGAGGAGAAGGTAGTTGATCGGAGAGGAGGAGAAGTTAGGTGATCGGAAAGAAAGGAAGGGTAGGTGATTGGAGAGGAAGGGAAGGTAGGTGACCAGAGAGGAGGAGAAGGTAGGTGACCATAGAGGAGGAGAAGGTAGGTGATCGGTGAGGAGGAGAAGGTAGGTGATCAGAGTGCTTTGTGTTCTGTATCTCTCCTCTGAGTGTACAATTGGTATATCTTATATCGTATATCTATATATATTATCTCATCAATAATGATCAGATCACTAATATTATGCTAATTTGACAAATTGGTCCGAAGTCTGGAGACCCTCCGAGATGTCCATCCCCATCCCCCCCCCCCCTGAGCTTTGTGTCCAATCCTAGATGCCCCCGAGGGGTTTCCGGAGGAGATCGGTGTCTTTTCAGGAGTGTATTCACATATGTCCGACCCTCACCATCGTATGGCCTGAGCTTTACCTGCTGTGTACCGGCCTTGGGTGCTTCATACAGCCTACATGATGTGTAGAAGATCAGTGGACCCTCTCTGGCCAACCACGCCAAAGGGATCCCTCTCTGACCAACCACGCCAAAGGGATCCCTCTCTGACCAACCACGCCAAAGTGATCCCTCTCTGGCCAACCACGCCAAAGTGATCCCTCTCTGGCCAACCACGCCAAAGGGATCCCTCTCTGGCCAACCACGCCAAAGTGATCCCTCTCTGGCCAACCACGCCAAAGTGATCCCTCTCTGGCCAACCACGCCAAAGGGATCCCTCTCTGGCCAACCACGCCAAAGTGATCCCTCTCTGGCCAACCACGCCAAAGTGATCCCTCTCTGGCCAACCACGCCAAAGGGATCCCTCTCTGGCCAACCACGCCAAAGGGATCCCTCTCTGGCCAACCACGCCAAAGTGATCCCTCTCTGGCCAACCACGTTAAGTGATTCCTTTCTGGCCAACCACGCCAAAGTGATCCCTCTCTGGCCAACCATGCCAAAGTGATCCCTCTCTGGCCAACCATGATAAGTGATTGCTTTCTGGCCAACCACACCAAAGTGATCCCTCTCTGGACAACTGTGTCAAAGTGATCCCTCTCTGGCCAACCACATTAAATGATTCCTTTCTGGCCAACCACGCCAAAGTGATCCCTCTCTGGACAACTGTGTCAAAGTGATCCCTCTCTGGCCATCCCCGCCAAAGTGATTTCTCTCTGGCCAACCATGCTTAAGTAATCCCTCTCTGGCCAACTGTGCCAAAGTGATCCCTCTCTGGCCAACCATGCAAAAGTGATCCCTCTCTGACCAACCAAACCAAAGTGATCCCTCTCTGGCAAACCACGCCAAAGTGATCCCTCTGGCCAACCACGCCAAAGCGATCCCTCTCTGGCCAACCATGCCAAAGTGATTCCTCTCTGGCCAACCACGCAAAAGTAATCCCTCTCTGACTAACTGTGTTAAAGTGAATTCTCTCTGGCCAACTGCATCAAAGTGATCCCTTCCTGGCCAAATGCGTCAAAGTGATCCCTCTCGGGCCAACCACGCCAAAGTGATCCCTCATTTTATTTAGTGTGTGTGATTTGTACTTTATTTATTGATTTTATCGGATGTGTGTGTTTAATTTGTATTTTATCTATTGGTTTTATCTTATTAGTATGTGTGTTTTTGTATCTTTTGTTTCAGTCTGCCTCTCTGTACTCCCAGCAGTAGTTTTCACTGTAATTGTTGCACCCACTGTGGACATGCTTGTTTCAGGTATCAGAAGGGTTAATGGAGCTGGGTGGGGGTTGGTGGTGTTTTTTTTTCCTTTTGTGCTGGAATCCTTTTGTTTAGTTTTTGTCCTCAAAGGGGGAAGCTGAGTGTTTACCCTTTTATTGTGCTTTTTTGTTTTCTAAACCTTTGTGTGTCATTGCTGCTCTGACCTTCGAAGACACTGGTAAACCTCCAAAATCTCATGCTGAAAATCTAACTGTTATCTAAATGATAAAAAATAGAAAGTATCACAGACAGAAAACTCAACTGTGTTGTTACAAGTAGAGCACTAATGCGGCTCCAATCACCTGAGGCGGTGGAGGACTCTGTGACCCGGAAGGAGAATCGTCTCTTCCTGTGTTTCCGGGCGGCGAGAACCAGGAAGTGATCTTCTCACAAGACACCGGATGAGCACCGAGGAGGAGGAGAGGTGACTTCTGAACCGAGAGGAAGAGCCCGAAATTTCTGGAGGATTCCCCCGTGGAATGAGGATTATTGTATGACGGCTACAGGGATCTGACACCGCCGGTAAGAGGCTTTATTATTATTATAATACAGGATTTTTATTATTATAAAGGATCTATATTATTATAATCAGGGCTTTTTTTCAGGGGGAACTCAGTTCCACCACCTCTGGCTCAGACCCTTTGGTGCCTGCTCACTACAATCACTTGTAAACACAGAAGTCCGGTTTCTGTGTTTTCAAGTGACAGCTCTGCACTCTGTGTGTAACCCCCCTGAACTCTACACTCTGTATGTAATGCAATCCTGGTATTTAATACCCCTTTAAGACCCGTCTACTGTTTGTGAAATCTAAACGGGGTCGTGGTTGAATTCCTGCACCTATTTTCTGAGGAAAAAAAAGCTCTGATTATAATAATACAGGATTTATATTATACAGAATTTATATTATTATTATTATTATTATTATTATTATTATTATTATTATTATACAGGATTTATATTATTATTATACAGGATTTATATTATTATTGTACATGATTTATAATATTATTATACAGGATTTATCTTATAATAATATTATAATAGTACAGGATTTATATTATTATTATTATTATTATAGTAATACAGGATTTTTTTTATTATTATACTGAATTTATCTTATAATAATATATAATAATACATGATTTATATTATACTGGATTTATATTATTTTTGTACAGGATTTATAATAATAATAATAATAATAATAATTAAATAATAATTTATTATTATAAATCCTGTATTATTATTATTATTATTATTATAATATAGGATTTATATAGCGCTGACAGTTTGCACAGCGCTTTATAACATGGGGGGGGGGGGGGTGTCAATTTAATACAGGAGGAATCAGAGGGCCCTTCTCGTTAGAGCTTACAATTTTAAGGATTATTTTTTATTATTATTATACAGGATTTATATAGTGCTAACAGTTTGCACAGCAGTTACAATACAAGAGGAATCAGATTGCCCTGTGCCTTATCGCTTACAATTCTAAGGATTATTTTTATACATTATTATTATACAGGATTTATTATTCTACAGAATTTTTATTATTATACAGGATTTATATTAATATTATTATTCAGGATTTATTATTATACAGGATATATATTATTAATAGTATACAGGATTTATTATTATACAGGATTTATATTATTATTATTACACAGGATTTATCATTATACAGGGTTTATATTAATTATTTTATTATACAGGATATATATTTTACAGGATTTATTATTCTACAGGATTTATATTATTATTATACATGATTTATTAATATACAGGATTTATATTATTATACAGGATTTACTATTCTACAGGATTTATATTAATATTATTATTATACAGGGTTTATATTAATTTTATTCTTCTACAGGATATATATTCTACAGGATTTATTATTCCACCGGATTTATATTATTATTATTATACAGGATTTATATTAATATTATTCATGATTTATTATTCTACAGGATTTATATTATTAATATTATACAGGATTTATATTATTATTACACAGCATGTATTATTATTCAGGGTTTATATTATTTTATTATTATACAGGATTTATATTATTATTATTATTATTATTATTATTATTATTATTATTATACAGTACTAACGATCGCGGCGATACCTCACATGTGTGGTGTGAACACAGTTTACATATGTGTGCTCGACTTGCGTATGCGTCTGAGGTGCGGCGTGGTGAAAATGCTCCTCGCTTCCGCTCTCCTAGACCAAATGTTTCTCAACTGCAGTCCTCAAGGCGCCCCAACAGGTCATGTTTTCAGGCTTTCCATTATTTGGCACAGGTGATTTGATGAGTTTCACTGCCTTAGTAATTACCACGGCCGTTTTCATCTGAGGGAAATCCTGAAAACATGACCTGTTGGCAGAGAGAGAGAGGGCGCGCGCAGAGAGAGAGGGCGCGCAGAGAGAGAGCGCCCCTTTCTGCCACCTGTAAATGCGATCCGGAGGGTAATTGGCCACTAGGATTGCCTTTACCTGACAGAGCATCGCCGGCTGAGAACTTTGATCCCGGGGTCTCTGGCGTACATACATCTCCAACCAGAATCCCGGTATAACCGCCTGATGTCAATCGCATTCAGTACATGTACGTGATTTGGTGGCAAGTGGTTAGCACATCCGGGAATCCATTCAAGTCGCCGCTCTGGAGGAAAGCTTAGGGGCTGCTCCTTCACCGCTCCTTCCCATTTAAAACAATGGGAAACCATTGCGGGGGCGGTATCAACCCTTTATCGGCCGAATCCCGCGGCTATACCGCCACCGCGCCTCCCGCCCCAGTGTGAAAGGGGCCTTAGTGGTGACTGCATGTTGTCGTTTTTTTTTTTTTTTTAATGTACAAGGCTGCTTGTATATACATAGTGCTCAGGGGCAGCCTGTCCATTAAGGGCGCATGGCCCTCCCCCCCCCCAATCCATGTGTCTGACCCCCCCCCCCCCCCATGCAGGACGCTGGATGCATGGATTCCAATGGTAGGGGGTGTTTTTTTAAGCATGTGATTAGAGCCTGAGGCTCTAATAGGCTTCAAAAAAGGGCGGGCTCGGGGCGCAGAGCATTGTGCCCTCAGTCCACCCAGCTGTGTGTCAATAGCAAAAGAATATTCACTATTGCCACATGGATCCTCCTCTCGGCCAATCGGGAAGCGGGTCTTGATTGGCTGAAAGGACAGGCGATTCTCCCAACAGACTCTCCCTCTCTGCGCGCGCTCTCTCGCTCTCTCTGCGCGCGCTCTCTCGCTCTCTCTGCGCGCGCTCTCTCGCTCTCTCTGCGCGCGCTCTCTCGCTCTCTCTGCGCGCGCTCTCTCGCTCTCTCTGCGCGCGCTCTCTCGCTCTCTCTGCGCGCGCTCTCTCGCTCTCTCTGCGTGCGCTCTCTCGCTCTCTCTGCGCGCGCTCTCTCGCTCTCTCTGCGCGCGCTCTCTCGCTCTCTCTGCGCGCGCTCTCTCGCTCTCTCTGCGCGCGCTCTCTCGCTCTCTCTCGCGCGCTCTCTCGCTCGCTCTCTCTCTCGCTCGCTTGCTCGCTCTCTCGCTCGCTTGCTCGCTCTCTCTCTCGCTCGCTTGCTCGCTCTCTCTCTCGCTCGCTTGCTCGCTCTCTCTCTCTGCCTCGCTCTCACTCTCTCTCTCTGCCTCGCTCTCTCTCTCTCTGCCTCGCTCTCTCTCTCTCTGCCTCGCTCTCTCTCTCTCTCTGCCTCGCTCTCGCTCTCTCTCTCTCTCTCTCTCTCTGCCTCGCTCTCGCTCTCTCTCTCTGCCTCGCTCTCGCTCTCTCTCTCTGCCTCGCTCTCGCTCTCTCTCTCTCTGCCTCGCTCTCGCTCTCTCTCTCTCTCTGCCTCGCTCTCGCTCTCTCTCTCTCTCTCTGCCTCGCTCTCGCTCTCTCTCTCTCTCTGCCTCGCTCTCGCTCTCTCTCTCTGCCTCGCTCTCTCTCTCTCTGCCTCGCTCTCGCTCTCTCTCTCTCTGCCTCGCTCTCGCTCTCTCTCTCTCTGCCTCGCTCTCGCTCTCTCTCTCTCTGCCTCGCTCTCGCTCTCTCTCTCTCTGCCTCGCTCTCGCTCTCTCTCTCTCTCTCTGCCTCGCTCTCTCTCTCTCTCTGCCTCGCTCTCGCTCTCTCTCTCTCTCTGCCTCGCTCTCGCTCTCTCTCTCTGCCTCGCTCTCGCTCTCTCTCTCTCTGCGCGCTCCCTCGATTTTGTTTTTCTCTTTTTCTCTCTGAGCAGTGAAATGTTAGTTGACATCCCCGCCCCTCGTATTCAGTCACACAGAGAATGCAATGCTTCATGGGAATTGTAGTTTTCCTTTCCTATTGGCTCCATTCCCAGATGACATTCCTGGAAGGAAGTAGGAAGCAGAGAGAGAATCTCTGAATGCTTTTCTTTTTTATATGACTCTGAAAATCCGATCTTCAGATCACAGAGGTGAGAAATCTTTCCATAAGAATGATTGAGCATCGAGATTGTAATCCATGTCGGGGGAGATTTGTGAAGGAATTGGATTTTTGGTGCTGAAGGTGAACTTACACTTATTAAGAATAAAATGGAATGCAGTCACCATGTCTGGGCTGACAACTGTACAGGGGGCATCAATAGACAGGATGTAATGTAGGACTACACAGCACCTCCCTTTCTACTTCATAATGGGGGGGGGGGGTGTTTTGTAGTACATAGAGATAGCAATGCTAACTAATAACAGGAGAGAACTTTATCAGCTCACTAGTTGTATGCTGTGTGTGTTGTTGTTGTGTTCTTTTATTTATCTTTGTTTTCGTTTTTTTATTTTTTGGCTTTTGTTTTTTAGTTTAATAATTGTGTTTTGTTTTGGTATTTCGTTTTTTGTTTTATTCTTTTTTTTTTTTTTTTTTTTTTTTTTTGGTTGGTTTTGTGTTTTTTTTTTTTTTTTTATTTTTTTTTTGTTTTAGGTTTATTTTTAGTTATTTTGTTTAGGTATATTTATTGTTTATTTATTTGGAGGGGGGGGGTGTTTTTTATTTATTTTTTAATAACATTTTTGTTTATTTGATATTTTAGTTTTTTTTTGTTTTGTATTATTTAGTGGTTTATGGTGTTGTGTTCTCTTTTTTTTTGGTTTTCGTTTGTTGGTTTAGTTTTTGGGGTTTTTGTTTTAGGTTTTTTGTTTGGTATTTCGTTTTTTGTTTTGTATTATTTTGTGGTGTATAGTGTTTGTCTTCCTTTTTTTTTTTTTTTCTTCTTCTTTTCTTTTTCTTTCATTTTCTTCTTTCTTTTTCTTTCATTTTCTTCTTTCTTTTTCTTTCATTTTCTTCTTTCTTTTTCTTTCATTTTCTTCTTTCTTTTTCTTTCATTTTCTTCTTTCTTTTTCTTTCATTTTCTTCTTTCTTTTTCTTTCATTTTCTTCTTTCTTTTTCTTTCATTTTCTTCTTTCTTTTTCTTTCATTTTCTTCTTTCTTTTTCTTTCATTTTCTTTTGTTTGTTTCTTTCTTTCTTTTTTTCTTTCTTTCTTTCGTTTTTTTCTTTCTTTCTTTCGTTTTTTTCTTTTTTCTTTTTCTTCTTTTTTTCTTTCCGTCTTTCTGTGTGTTTTTTTTATTTTTTTGCAGCTTGTCGATCAGAGTTAATAATAAACACTTTTCAGAGGTATATTTAACAGACCAAAGTGAGCAAATATAGATACATTTGTGGTTAGAGGTTACATACATACACTTTTCAATATTCTCCAGTGGGGCCCCTCTCCTATCCCGGGGGCCCCCTAGGAGCCGCTTGGGCTGCTATGGCTGTTGTTAGACCGCTGGGCTGGCCTATACTTCTCCTGTCCCCACAAAGGTAGAATTTAATTGTAAATGTTTGAACGATCGGGCGCATTCCTTCGCCACAGCATTCGATGTTCCCATCATTCAACAGAGAACTTTTGTAACAAAGTTACGAAAAAACAACAACTTTCGTCTGCCATGCTTCAAATTTTGACTCTCGCCCCCCCCCCCCCCCTTCCCCTCTTTGGGTTGCACAGGCGCCATCAAAGTGCAGACAAGGATGTCGGACGAGTGGGTGGCTGATGGCGGCCGAGGAAGCCACAGGGTGAAGGCCTCCGCCATGACCTTTCAGGAGATGACGGACATGGTCCAGGTTCTGGATGAAAAGGACTATGATTGCAAACTGGCCAGTTATACGAGGCCCAACACCCGCAAGCACAAGATTATGGAGAAGGTGGTGCGCCGGCTGCGGCGCCGTTACAGCGTGGAGCGGTCCAAGGACCAGCTGCGCAAGAGGTGGTCGGATCTGAAACACAGAGAGGTGGCGCAGCTGCACAAGATCCGCAAACTCATTAAGAAAAGTGAGTGTGGCGTTTCCTCAGATTACTGAGTTTTTGTTGCATGTCCAGCATTTCCGTTCTTTTTTTCATGTCTTGCTCTGATGAGCCCGGGGTGTTCAGGCGCGGGGGTTCGGTCCAAGTCCAGAAGTTGGCTGTCATTGGCGTGATACAAAAAAAAATTGGAACGAGCGCTATTTTATTCCCTAGGGCAGTGATGGCGAGCCATGGCACTCCAGATGTTTTGGAACTACATTTCCCATGATGCTCATCTACACTGCAGAGTGCATTAGCATCATGGGAAATGTAGTTCCAAAACATCTGGGGTGCCAAGGTTCACCATCACTGCCCTAGGGTGTCTGCTTTCAGAAAATATCACATTTTGGGGGTTTTATGTAATCTTCAGGCCTAAAATCTGTTTTTTGAACACGTGTTCAAAAACCCTGGCAGCGAAAAGGTTAAACCATAGGTGTCCAACCTGCGGCCCTCCAGCTGTTTTGCGTAACTACAAGTCCTATCATGCCTCTGCCATTTGGGAGTCGCGCTTGCAACTTTCAGCCTTGCAATGTCTCATGGGTCCTGTAGTTCCACCTCAGCTGGAGGGCCGTAGGATGGACGCCTATGGGTTGAAGGATAAGCTCACCTTCGGGAACATGTTACATGCCCTACCCATAGGCTTTTAGAGAGAGGGAGGGAAAGAGAGCGAGAGCATAGAGAAGGAGAGAGCAGAGGGAGAGCGAGAGCAGAGGGGGAGAGAATTGGGGGGTGGGGGAGAGCGAGCACACAGAGCTCAGGGGGGGAGAGAGCGCGCGCAGGGGGGAGAGAGCGCCCGCAGGGGGGAGAAAGCGCCCGCAGGGGGGAGAGAGCGAGAGGGAAAGGGCGAGCACGAAGAGAGCGAGAACAGAGAGAGGGAAAGGGCGAGCACGAAGAGAGAGGGAAAGGGCGAGCACCAAGAGAGCGAGAGCAGAGAGAGGGAAAGGGCGAGCACGAAGAGAGAGGGAAAGGGCGAGCACGAAGAGAGCGAGAGCAGAGAGAGGGAAAGGGCGAGCATGCAGAGAGAGGGAAAGGGCGAGCACGAAGAGAGCGAGAGCAGAGAGAGGGAAAGGGCGAGCACGAAGAGAGCGAGAGCAGAGAGAGGGAAAGGGCGAGCACGAAGAGAGCGAGAGCAGAGAGAGGGAAAGGGCGAGCATGCAGAGAGAGGGAAAGGGCGAGCACGAAGAGAGCAGAGAGAGGGAAAGGGCGAGCACGAAGAGAGCGAGAGCAGAGAGAGGGAAAGGGCGAGCACGAAGCGAGAGCAGAGAGAGGGAAAGGGCGAGCACAAAGAGAGCGAGAGCAGAGAGAGGGAAAGGGCGAGCACGAAGAGAGCGAGAGAGGGAAAGGGCGAGCACGAAGAGAGCAGAGAGAGGGAAAGGGCGAGCACGAAGCGAGAGCAGAGAGAGGGAAAGGGAGAGCACGAAGAGAGCGAGAGCAGAGAGAGGGAAAGGGCGAGCACAAAGAGAGCGAGAGCAGAGAGAGGGAAAGGGCGAGCACGAAGAGAGCGAGAGAGGGAAAGGGCGAGCACGAAGAGAGCAGAGAGAGGGAAAGGGCGAGCAGAGAGAGGGAAAGGGCGAGCACGAAGAGAGCGAGAGCAGAGAGAGGGAAAAATAAAAACTGGCCCCAAACTTTTTTTAGCTGGCTCCTAAATTCAAAGCAAACTTTCTAAGCCCTGGTCAATGATATCTCCGACATCCTCACCCCTTTATGTATGTCGGCTCATTGACTCTGGAAGGGTAACTTCTGGAATTGGACCAATCCCAAGCCTGATCCCAATCTCATCACCACTGATGACTCTCCTGCATTGATTCTTTCATGTTATGTTTCGGATTCCTCATCCCACTTTGTTGAATGGTCGAGGAGTCTTCATAGAAGTTTCCGCAATTCTTTATATTTAATAGAGTTAAAAAATAGCGCATAAACTTTTTGAAGAACCCTCGTATGTTGCTGTGGGTTTTTTTTTCTGCAAGTAAACTTTTCCAAAACCATTTTTGTGTAATCCACAGACAAAAAGAGAGAAAGAGCTGAAGAAGAACAGCAGCAGGCAGAGGCTGAGGATGCGGCTGGTCAAGGTGAACACGGGTCCCAAGAACCTGCGGCAGAGATTAAAGTTGAGTGTGAAGAAAGTTCCTATCCAACAGTGGACATCCCTGTGATAAAGATGGAGGAGATACCTGTATGTCTGCAGGAGATTTCAAGCACAGGTATGTGATCAGTAATGGTGAACTTTTTAGTTCAGTCCTGAATTTGAGTTCAACCAAACCCAGGAGGCAGATGTCATTGCTGGGCCAATGAGCTGCATGTGACGTGGGGGGATTCCCCACCTCACAGCTACATGTACAAAGGGCTGGAATGCTCATGACTTCATCGACCTAAGAAGGCCACATGGCCTTGGCTGAGCTACTAAGGTGGCCCCATGGCCGAGCTACTAAGGTGTCCCCATGGCCTTGGCTGAGCTACTAAGGTGTCCCCATGGCCTTGGCTGAGCTACTAAGGTGTCCCCATGGCCTTGGCTGAGCTACTAAGGTGTCCCCATGGCCTTGGCTGAGCTACTAAGGTGTCCCCATGGCCTTGGCTGAGCTACTAAGGTGTCCCCATGGCCTTGGCTGAGCTACTAAGGTGTCCCCATGGCCTTGGCTGAGCTACTAAGGTGTCCCCATGGCCTTGGCTGAGCTACTAAGGTGTCGCCTTGGCTGAGCTACTAAGGTGTCCCCATGGCCTTGGCTGAGCTACTAAGGTGTCCCCATGGCCTTGGCTGAGCTACTAAGGTGTCCCCATGGCCACGGCTGAGCTACTAAGGTGTCCCCATGGCCACGGCTGAGCTACTAAGGTGTCCCCATGGCCACGGCTGAGCTACTAAGGTGTCCCCATGGCCACGGCTGAGCTACTAAGGTGTCCCCATGGCCACGGCTGAGCTACTAAGGTGTCCCCATGGCCACGGCTGAGCTACTAAGGTGTCCCCATGGCCACGGCTGAGCTACTAAGGTGTCCCCATGGCCACGGCTGAGCTACTAAGGTGTCCCCATGGCCACGGCTGAGCTACTAAGGTGTCCCCATGGCCACGGCTGAGCTACTAAGGTGTCCCCATGGCCACGGCTGAGCTACTAAGGTGTCCCCATGGCCACGGCTGAGCTACTAAGGTGTCCCCATGGCCTTGGCTGAGCTACTAAGGTGTCCCCATGGCCTTGGCTGAGCTACTAAGGTGGCCCCCATGGCCTTGGCTGAGCTACTAAGGTGGCCCCCATGGCCTTGGCTGAGCTACTAAGGTGTCCCCATGGCCACGGCTGAGCTACTAAGGTGTCCCCATGGCCACGGCTGAGCTACTAAGGTGTCCCCATGGCCACGGCTGAGCTACTAAGGTGTCCCCATGGCCACGGCTGAGCTACTAAGGTGTCCCCATGGCCACGGCTGAGCTACTAAGGTGTCCCCATGGCCACGGCTGAGCTACTAAGGTGTCCCCATGGCCACGGCTGAGCTACTAAGGTGTCCCCATGGCCACGGCTGAGCTACTAAGGTGTCCCCATGGCCACGGCTGAGCTACTAAGGTGTCCCCATGGCCACGGCTGAGCTACTAAGGTGTCCCCATGGCCACGGCTGAGCTACTAAGGTGTCCCCATGGCCACGGCTGAGCTACTAAGGTGTCCCCATGGCCACGGCTGAGCTACTAAGGTGTCCCCATGGCCACGGCTGAGCTACTAAGGTGTCCCCATGGCCACGGCTGAGCTACTAAGGTGTCCCCATGGCCACGGCTGAGCTACTAAGGTGTCCCCATGGCCACGGCTGAGCTACTAAGGTGTCCCCATGGCCACGGCTGAGCTACTAAGGTGTCCCCATGGCCACGGCTGAGCTACTAAGGTGTCCCCATGGCCACGGCTGAGCTACTAAGGTGTCCCCATGGCCACGGCTGAGCTACTAAGGTGTCCCCATGGCCACGGCTGAGCTACTAAGGTGTCCCATGGCCACGGCTGAGCTACTAAGGTGTCCCCATGGCCACGGCTGAGCTACTAAGGTGTCCCCATGGCCACGGCTGAGCTACTAAGGTGTCCCCATGGCCACGGCTGAGCTACTAAGGTGTCCCCATGGCCACGGCTGAGCTACTAAGGTGTCCCCATGGCCACGGCTGAGCTACTAAGGTGTCCCCATGGCCACGGCTGAGCTACTAAGGTGTCCCCATGGCCACGGCTGAGCTACTAAGGTGTCCCCATGGCCACGGCTGAGCTACTAAGGTGTCCCCATGGCCACGGCTGAGCTACTAAGGTGTCCCATGGCCGACGCTGAGCTAACCTGGCCCTGGTAGGTCAGGGATGCCACAAGCATCCCAACTCATTTTTGTACATGCAGCTACAGGATGGGCAATCTCCCGCCTGCAGCTCATTGACCCAGTACTGACCATTTTTTTTGTGGCAACATTTGACCTAATAAGGCCACATATAGTAGTGATGAGCTTTGGTTCCATCTGAGTTTAACCAGACAAAGGAGGGAGCTGTCATTGCTGGGCAAATGAACTGTGGAGTGGGGGGGGGATTTCTCACCCCACCTCACCGCTGCACGAAGGGCAAGGATGCTCATGACTTCACTGACTTTATATGGCCCCCATGGCCATCGCTGACCCAAGATGGGCCCCCATGGCCATCGCTGACCCAAGATGGGGCCCCCATGGCCATCGCTGACCCAAGATGGGGCCCCCATGGCCATCGCTGACCCAAGATGGGGCCCCCATGGCCATCGCTGACCCAAGATGGGGCCCCCATGGCCATCGCTGACCCAAGATGGGGCCCCCATGGCCTTGGCCGAGCCAAGATGGGGGGCCCCCCATGGCCTTGGCCGAGCCAACATCTTAGGTCAGCGAAGACCTTGGGGCCATCTTAGGTCAGCGAAGGCCATGGGCCCCATGGCCATCGCTGAGCTAAAATTAGGTGAATTACTATAGCCATAGATGCGGGGTCCCCCATGGCTTTGGCCGAGCCAAGATGGGGGGGCCCCCCATGGCCGAGCCAAGATGGGGGGGCCCCCCATGGCCTTGGCCGAGCCACGATGGGGGGCCCCCTGGCCGAGCCAAGATGGGGGGGCCCCATGGCCTTGGTCGAGCCAACATCTTAGGTCAGCGAAGACCTTGGGGGCCATCTTAGGTCAACGAAGGCCATCGCTGAGCTAAAATTAGGTGAACTACTATAGCCATAGTAGGTCAATAATGTCACAATCATCCCAACTCCTTTCTGTACATGCAGCTACAGGATGGGGAATCCCCGCCCGCTGCTCAGTGACCTGGCACTGCATTATTTTCTGTGCCACCATTGACCTAATATGGCAATCATTGACCTAATATGGCCACATGCCCATATTGGGTAAATGACTTGCCTATATAGCCATGGTAAGTCAACGATGACACAAGCATCCCAACCACTTTGTACACTTGCTAATGCGGGGTGGGGAATCCCTCGCCCACAGCTGATGTTTGTGACATCATTGACCTAAAATGGACATTTCTGACCATAATACAATATGGCTAACGGCCATATTGGGTCAATGACCTAGACCTAAGATGGCCATGTGGCTTTATAAGGTCCATGATGTCATCCCTGCCTCTTTTTTGTAAGTGCAGGGTGGAGGGGTCCCTCACCTGAAGCTCATTGGCCCAGCATAGACAGCTGACTTATGGGAATGAACCCAAGCTCATTCCTAGTGGAAGAGTCACACGTTTCAGGGCATGAAGGGGCCGTTATGGCTGCACAATTTAAGTTGTGTGTTTTTTTTTTTTTCTCTTTCTTTCTAATAGTGCAAATCGCACCGGAAACCACCACGAATAACGTCACGATGCACCAACTCAGCGCTGAACTGAGGCAATGCATCTCAGAACTGGAATACATGAGACAGCGCATACCTGAGATACAAAGCAGGATTGGTGTTGTTTTACAGACTCTTGAGAAAATGTAATATGTTTTATTATGTTTTAAAAAAAGTTAGGCTTTTATTTTTATTTTTTTGCCTATGTAGATTGTTTGTTTTTTTAAATTAAAAAAAAAATAGTGCCAAAAAAAAAAAAAAAATGTGTGTTTGCACATTTTTAAATAAAACTATTGATAGCATTTTTGGTGTCTGTGTTATTTATTTGATGTCCTGTTTTTTTTCGTTGTTGTCCTATACCTGCTACTTAAACACAGGCCACTGGCGCCGGCCGTCATAATGGAATAGTCGAAGCCGGAGATTTGTCAATCTGTGCTTTTTAGCATGAATGGGGAATCTGTTAGTATTTTTTTTTTTTTTTTTTTTTTTTATTATAGTTCAGGTTAAAAAAAAAAAAAAAAAATCAGTGTGTATGGCCAGCGTAACCCACTTTATACAAAAAACAAAACCTTTGTACCTTTTACATCAGTAGTAGTCAATTCTGATACAGAGGGCTTCAAATGTGGCCCATGACATCATCAAAAGGCCGTACATAATTGTGAATGTAAAACCTTTCATAGACATGCTACAGGAAATGGTCAAAAATGACAGGCCTGATACAAGAGATGGTGAGAAAGTGTAGACCAAGTACGGGAGATGATCAGAAAGTGTAGACCCAAGTACAGGAGATGGTGAGAGAGTGTAGACCAAGTACGGGAGATGATCAGAAAGTGTAGACCCAAGTACAGGAGATGGTGAGAGAGTGTAGACCAAGTACGGGAGATGGTGAGAGAGTGTAGAGCAAGTACGGGAGATGGTGAGAGAGTGTAGAGCAAGTACGGGAGATGGTGAGAGAGTGTAGAGCAAGTACGGGAGATGGTGAGAGAGTGTAGAGCAAGTACGGGAGATGGTGAGAGAGTGTAGAGCAAGTACGGGAGATGGTGAGAGAGTGTAGAGCAAGTACGGGAGATGGACAGAGAGTGTAGAGCAAGTACGGGAGATGGACAGAGAGTGTAGAGCAAGTACGGGAGATGGACAGAGAGTGTACAACCCCTGGCAAAAGAAAAGTATGGAATCGCTACTCTTGGAAAATGTTTATTCAATGGTTTAATTGTGTAAAAAAAAAAAAAAAAAGCATCATCAGACAAGCCTCAAAACTATTTTCATTCAACATTCCAACCCGTAACAAATAATAATTAAAAAGAGAGAAAACCTGTAGTACAAGATAGGGGATCGATGGCATTTTTATTTTTTGTACTAGTAATGGCGGTGGTCAGCTTTTTTTTATTTTTTTTTATCGTGACTGTGACATTACGGCGGACCGATCTGACACTTTTTAAGACCATTGACATTTATACAGCGATCAGTGCTAAAAATAGCCACTGATTACTGTATAAATGTCACTGGCAGGGGTTAACACTAGGGGGGTGATCAAGGGGTTAAGTGTTTCCTACGGAGGTGTTTCCAACTGTGGGGGGAGGGGACTGACAGGAGGAGGATATGGATCGCTGTTCCTGATTACTAGGAACAGCAGATCTCTCTCTACTTCCCTGACAGAACAGGGATCTGTCCGTTTTACATTGACAGATCCCTATTCTGGCTCTCTGGGGAGCGATCGTGGGTCGCTGTCAGACATTGCGGCCTCCAGCCACACGCCTTGGCTCCGGCATTGCACCACCTATAGCCCTTAAAGCCCCGGCAGTACATCTACGGCGATTCGCGCAGGGAAGCCATCCTGCTGCCGTATAACAATGGTGGCTGGTCGGCAACGTGTTAAAACCAGAAGGTTGGAATGTTAAATGAAAATAGTTTTGAGGCATGTTTTTTTTTTTTTTTTTTTTTTTTTTTTTTCCTACACAATTGAACATTTTCCAATAGTGGGGATTCCATACTTGTTGCCAGGGGTTGTAGAAGGCCAAAGGAGATGGTCAAAAACGATAGGCATGCTACAGGAGATGGAGAATGTTAAAGGCTACAGGAGGCTTGCCACAGGAAATGGGAAAGAGTGTAGAAGGCTATAGGAGATGACCAAAGGTTATAAACCTGCAACGGGAGATGGTCAGAGACTATAGGCATGCCACAGGAGATGAGACAGGGAATGTAGAGATGCAACAGGAGATGGTCAAAGACTATATTGGCATGCCACAGAAGATGGAAAGAGAGTGTAGAAGGCTATAGGAGATGGTCAAAGGTATAGATCTGCTACAGTAGATGGTCGGAGTGTAGACCTGCAACGGAGATGGTCAAAGACTATAGACAGGAGATGGACAGAGAGTGTAGGTCTGCAACGGGAGATGGTCAGAGAGTGATTGTTGCCATGCAACAGGAGATGGTCAATGACTATAGAAATGCTACAGGAGGTAGTGGGTGTAAAAGGCTACAGGAGTTAGTCAAAGACTATAGAAGTTCTTCAGGAGATGGACAGAGTGTAGACACGCAATGGAAGATGGTCAAAGACTATAGACATGCAACAGGAGATGGAAAAGACTATAGGAGTTCTACAGGAGATGGACAGGGAATGTAGAGATGCAACAGAGGGTGGTCAAAAACTATATCGGCATGCCACAGAAGATGGAAAGAGAGTGTAGAAGTCTTTAGGAGATGGTCAAAGGTATAGATCTGATACAGGAGATGGTCAGAGTGTAGACCTGCAAAGGGAGAACGGTCAAATACTATAGACAGGAGATGGACAGAAAGTGTAGGTCTGCAACAGGAGATGGTCAGAGAGTGATTGTTGCCATGCAACAGGAGATGATCAAGGAGTATAGAAATGCTACAGGAGATGGACAGAGTGTAGACACACAATGGGAGATGGTAAAAGGCTATAGGCATGCAACAGGAGATGGCAAAGACTATAGGAGATGGACAGAGTGTAGCCCCCAAATAGGAGATGGTCAAAGACTAGGCGTGCAACAGGACTTGGTCAGACTATAGGCATGCTACAGGAGATGGTCAAAGGCTGCAGACATGCTAAAATAGATGATCAGAGAGTGTAGCCCTTCTACGGGAGATGGTCAAAAACTATAGGCATGCTAAAAGAAATGATCAGCGGGACTAGGCATATGCTTTAGAATACAGTTGTTGCCTAGAGACACATTACATGGAAGATGGTCAGAGAGTGATTGTTGCCATGCAACAGGAGATGGTCAATGACTATAGAAATGCTACAGGAGGTAGTGGGTGTAAAAGGCTACAGGAGTTGGTCAAAGATTATAGGAATTCTACAGGAGACGGACAGAGTGTAGACACGCAATGGGAGATGGTCAAAGACTATAGGCGTGCAACGGGAGATTGACAGGGAATGTAGAGATGCAACAGAGGATGGTCAAAGACTATATCGGCATGCCACAGAAGATGGAAAGAGTGTAGAAGGCTATAGGAGATGGTCAAAGGTATATATCTGCTACAGGAGATGGTCAGAGTGTAGACCTGCAACTGGAGATGGTCAAAGACTATAGACAGGAGATGGACAGAGTGTAGGTCTGCAAACGGGAGATGGTCAGAGAGTGATTGTTGCCATGCAACAGGAGATGGTCAATGACTATAGAAATGCTACAGAAGGTAGAGGGTGTAAAAGGTGACAGGAGTTGGTCATCGGAGCCTTGCATGCACCTTTTTATCCTCTGCATATTCCATAACCGTGTTTTATTCTTATAAACCAAAGTAAGACAGAGGAATCAAATTGAACACCACATCCCAATATAATATATCCCAATATATTTGCATAATGTATATAACTTGTATGTTTTTTTTATGCATACTAAATTTCAACATGAGCATTAATTGTATTTGTTGTCTATAGCATACTAAACGCCACACCGGAATTTCCTGAGGAAGCTCTGTTGAGCGAAACATGTTGAGTGGTAGTGTCTGTTCAATGGAACAAGTGATTTTGTGATATGAATATTAAGCTGTCTCATGTTTAAAATTTCTTAATTTTATATGCTGTATTGGTGATTCTCTATCACTATATTCAACACCTAAAAAGTCCAGATACTTGTGACCCCTAGTCCCTTCAATTTTTTCATGTTTTATTCTTGTTCTTTCAGGGTTGTACACCATGACTGACTCCGAGGTCCTTCACTTTCGCTTTGAGCAGCAAGCAAATGGAATATTACACAAGATGAACATTCTCCGGGAGCAGAATCTGTTCTGCGACGTGTCCATATACATCAACGATGCCGAGTTCCATGGACACAAGGTGGTCTTCGCCGCCTGCTCCACCTTCATGAGGGATCAGTTTCTGCTGAACCAGTCCAGGCAAGTTCACATCACCATCCTCCAAAATGCGGACGTGGGCCAGAATCTGCTGCTCTCCTGTTACACCGGGGTCCTGGAGGTAAGAAGAAAAGAACTCCTGAAGTACCTAACGGCGGCCAGCTACCTGCAGATGGTCCACATTGTGGAGAAATGCACAGAAGCCCTCTCTCGGTACTTGCAAAGCGAGACGTGTGACAACGCGATGGCCCTGAAACCAGAAGACAACCCTCGTAGCGAGCCTCAGATGGACACCGCCGGCGATCAGGATAAAGATTGCGAGATCATCGAATTGTCGGAAGACAGCCAGTTAAACATGGATTTCCAGGTTAAGAAAGAGGAGGACGACCAGGAACAGTTGCAGAGCCCCGGTTCCAAAAACGAAGATCTCTCGGCTGTGGACATCGACTACAAAGAAGGCGACATCTGTGTTTTCCAAATGGGCTCCATGTCCGATAACGCAAATAACGCCGAGAACGATCAGTTCCCTCAACCTTGCACCTCTTCCAAGTCAAACATCTACTTTTCGGACACGCAGCACTCAATAATAAACTCTACCGTTGAAAACCGCGCGCCGGATGTGCAAGGCGGCCCGTACCCGAGCTACCAAGAAGGCGGGGGGGAATCGTCCGCCGGTGCCATGCAAGGCCTTCAGAGCCCAGCAGAATGGACTTGTTCCTGGAGGCACCAGTGCCCAAAGTGCCCCCGCGGCTTCCTCCACTTGGAGAACTACCTGCGCCACTTGAAGATGCACAAGTTGTTCCTGTGCCTGCAGTGCGGGAAGACGTTTACCCAGAAGAAGAACTTGAACCGGCACATCCGTGGGCATATGGGCATCAGGCCGTTCCAGTGCTCGGTGTGCCTGAAGACTTTCACGGCCAAGAGCACCCTGCAGGACCACCTCAACATTCACAGCGGGGACCGGCCTTACAAGTGCCACTGCTGCGACATGGACTTCAAGCACAAGTCCGCTTTGAAAAAGCATCTCAATTCGGTTCATGGGAAAAACGGGGGAGATAAGTCAAGCTTGGACATTACAAAGGTCACCATAGATTATGACTAGGGAGGTAGAGTGTAGAACGGAGACATGCAATTGGCGGACCTTCATGTCCCATCATGCCTCTGGGTGTCATGCTTGTGGCTGTCAGAGTCTTGCTATGCCTCATGGGACTTGTAGTTCTGCAACAGCTGGAGGTCCGCTAATTGCATATCACTGCTGTATGAAGATTGCGGTGCATTTTATTGAACCATCCTTCACTGTGACCCTTTACTTTACCAGGGTCACCTAACCCCACCCCAACCCACCCAACCCCCCCCCACCACACACACACACACCCATCCATTCCATTGCTTGGAGCAAAGAGAGAAAACCGTGGCCCGGATTCAGAGAGCAATTGCCCCTGCGCAACCATAGTTACGCAGCGCAATTGCTTACTTGCGCCGGCGTTACGAATGCTCCTGATTCAGGAACATCGTAACGCCGACTGCAGCCTAAAATCTGCGTGGCATAAGGCTCTTATGCCCGCATATTTTAGGCTGCATTCTTGCGATGCCCGCTAGGTGGCGCTCCCATTGTGCTCAGTGTATAGTATGCAAATTGCATACTAACACCGATTCACAATGTTGCGCGAGCCCTGCGTACGCAAGTTAAGTCGTTTCCGTACGGCGTGTTTAGCGTAAGGCTGCCCCTTCTAATAGTAGGGGCAGCCAATGCTAAAGTATACCCGCCGTTCCCGTGTCGCGAAATTTGAATTTCACGTCGTTTGCGTAAGTGATTCGTGAATGACGCTGGACGCCATTCAAGTTCACTTGGAAGCAAATGACGTCCTTGCGACGTCATTTGCCGCAATGCACGTCGGGAAAGTTTCCAGACGGAGCATGCGCTCTACGCTCGGCGCGGGACGCGCCTAATTTAAATGATTCCTGCCCCCTACGGGATCATTTAAATTGCGTGCTCTAGCGCCAGGCAATTTTGCCGGTGCGCCCGCGCAATTCACGGAGCTTCTGCTCCGTGAATCAAGGGCAGCAGAGCAAATTTGCGGGGGCGCAGGGCAAAATCGTTGCCCTGCGCCTCCGCAAAAAAAGCGCAAGTCTCTTTGAATCCGGGCCCCTGTGTAAGCTTTAAAGGGGTTGTAAAGGTTCATTTTTTATTTTCTAAGTGGGCTCCTTTAAGCTAGCGGGTTGTTGGTTCACTTACCTTTTCCTTCAATTTCCCTTCTAAATGTTTTCTTTCTTTCTGTTCCTCAGTAAGCTTGCCCCCATATTCTGAGCCGTTATGGCTGGGGGTTAGTCAGCGTGTTCGCCCCCTCCCTTGGGACTACATCCCTGCGGGGAGACGCTGTGAACCGTTCTGGCTGGGGGTTAGTCAGCGTGCTCGCCCCCTCCCTTGGGACTACATCCCTGCAGGGAGATGATGTGAACCGCTCTGGCTGGGGGTTAGTCAGCGTGCTCGCCCCCTCCCTTGGGACTACATCCCTGCGGGGAGACGCTGTGAACCGTTCTGGCTGGGGGTTAGTCAGCGTGCTCGCCCCCTCCCTTGGGACTACATCCTTGCGGGGAGACGCTGTGTTCGTTCTGGCTGGGGGGATTAGTCAGCGTGCTCGCCCCCTCCCTTGGGACTACATCCCTGCGGGGAGACGCTGTGTTCGTTCTGGCTGGGGGGTTAGTCAGCGTGCTCGCCCCCTCTCTTGGAACTATACCCCTGCGGGGAGACGATGTGAACCGCTCTGGCTGGAGGGTTAGTCAGCATGCTCGCCCCCTCCCTTGGAACTATACCCCTGCGGGGAGACGATGTGAACCGCTCTGGCTGGGGGTTAGTCAGCGTGCTCGCCCCCTCCCTTGGGACTACATCCCTGCGGGGAGACGCTGTGAACCGTTCTGGCTGGGGGGTTAGTCAGCGTGCTCGCCCCCTCCCTTGGGACTACATCCCTGCGGGGAGATGATGTGAACTGCTCTGGCTGGGGGTTAGTCAGCGTGCTCGCCCCCTCCCTTGGGACTACATCCCTGCGGGGAGTCGCTGTAAATCGTTCAGGCTGGGGGGTTAGTCAGCGTGCTCGCCCCCTCCCTTGGGACTACATCCCTGCGGGGAGTCGCTGTAAATCGTTCAGGCTGGGGGGTTAGTCAGCGTGCTCGCCCCCTCCCTTGGGACTACATCCCTGCGGGGAGTCGCTGTAAATCGTTCAGGCTGGGGGGTTAGTCAGCGTGCTCGCCCCCTCCCTTGGGACTACATCCCTGCGGGGAGTCGCTGTAAATCGTTCAGGCTGGGGGGTTAGTCAGCGTGCTCGCCCCCTCCCTTGGGACTACATCCCTGCGGGGAGATGATGTGAACTGCTCTGGCTGGGGGTTAGTCAGCGTGCTCGCCCCCTCCCTTGGGACTACATCCCAATGTAGTCCCAAGGAAGGGGGCGAGCACGCTGACTAACCCCCAGCCAGAATGTCTCGGATGATGGGGGCAAGCTTACTGAGGAGGAACAGGAAGTGAGAAATCAAGACAAAGAAGAAAAAAAACATTTAGAAGGGAAATGGAAGGAAAAGGTAAGTGAACCAACAATGCACAAGCTTAAAGGAACCTCTTTAGAAAATAAAAAAACAAACCTTTAACCACTTGCCGACCAGCGCACAACGATATACGTCGGCACAATGTCACGGCTGGGCAAATGGGTATACAGATACGTCCCACTTTTTTAAGATGCGGCATTGTGGGCTCGCCGTCGAGCTCCGCGGGTCCCGCGGACTCGATGGACCTGGCCTATTCAAACAATTTTAAAATAATCATTTTAAATTTTTTTTTTGCTAGAAAATTACTTAGAACCCCCCAAACATTATATATTTGTTAAGAGAGGCCCTAGAGAATAAAATGGCGGTCATTGCAATTTTTTTTTTTGTCACACGGTACTTGCGCAGCAGTTTTTCAACTGCACATTTTTTTTGGGGGGGTATAATAAATGTTATTGGTAAAAAAAAAAAACACAACATAGAACCCAATTTTTTAAATATTAAAGATAATATGCAGAGTAAATAAATGCCGAACGCGTCACGTTTTTACGCCCCCCCCCCTTTTTTTTTTTTATCAATAACATTTTATCACTTTTATTGCTGTCACAAGAAATTGTAAATATCTCAATTTTGTTTTGCCAGCACGAGGGGAGGAGGGAAAATTTTTTTTTTTTTTTTTACTATTTTTTATTTGTACATTGCCCCTTTAAAAAAAAAAAAAGCGGGTTGGAGCCAGCTGAATGGTGAGACCAGCGGGAGGCGGAGACAAGGGGGGCGCTGTGGTGCCCATCTATGCGGGCAGAACTGGGCAGAGTGATCTCCCGCCAGATAATGATGTCTGAATAATTTGGATGCCAAAGTCCCTCTCCAGAGCCAAAAGCAGTCAGCAGGAGCCTCAGACCTTCCCCCTCTGTTGTGTTTTTACATTGGCTGCCGGAAAAGGGGGGGGGGGGGGGCATTTACCCCTGACCCCCCCCCCCCCTCCCCCAACAAAAGGAGGCACTTCACCACTTGCCACTCTGTATATGCCAGACAAACCACTGCCCCCCCCCCTTGTGTGAGCTGTACTGTACATTATACAGTCCTGATCGCTGTACTCTGCAAGCTTATGCTGTATGTTACAGACTCCTGACCACTGCACTCTGCAAGCTGTGCTGTACATTACATACCTACTCCTGACCACTGCACTCTGCAAGCTCTGCTGTACATTACATACCTACTCCTGACCACTGCACTCTGCAAGCTGTGCTGTACATTACATACATACTCCTGACCACTGCACTCTGCAAGCTGTGATGTACATTTCAAATCCCCAATTGCTGCACCGTGCAAGCTGTGTGGTACATTACACACCCCTGACCACTGCACTCTGCAAGCCGTGCTGCACATGACTTACTCCGGACCAGTGCACTCTGAAAGCTTTGCTGTACATTGCATACTTACTCCTGACCGCTGCAAGCTCTGCTGTACATTATTCTCCTGACCACTGCACTCTGCAAGCTGTGCTGTATATTACTTACTCCTGACCACGGCTTTGCTGTGCATTACATACAGTACATACTCCTGACCACTGCACTCTGCAAGCTGTGCTGTATATTACATACATTACATACTCCTGACCACTGCACCCTGCAAGCTTTGCTGTGTATTACATACATACTCCTGACCACTGCACTCTGCAAGCTTATGCTGTATGTTAGACTCCTGACCACTGCACTCTGCAAGCCGTGCTGCACATTACTTACTCCTGACCGCTGCAAGCTGTGATGTACATTATTCTCCTGACCACTGCACTCTTCAAGCTCTGCTGTACATTACACACCCCTAACCATTGCACTCTGCAAGCTGTGCTGTATATGATTTACTCCTGACCATGGCTTTGCTGTGCATTACATACAGTACATACTCCTGACCACTGCACTTTGCAAGCTGTGCTGTACATTACACACCCCTGACCGCTGCACTCTGCAAGCTCTGCTGTATATTACATACATTACATACTCCTGACTACTGCACCCTGCAAGCTCTGCTGTACATTACATACATACTCCTGACCTCTGCAAGCTCTGCAAGCTGGGGATGTACGTTACATACTCCTGACCAAATGTTCATTGTCTTACAGTTGCCCGTTGTTAAGTAATCTATTTAATGAATTGCTTTTTTTTTTTAATGTTAAGCTTGGTGACCGTTGTAGTTTTGTGTATATTTTGTGTGCAGAAAGATATATAAATATATAATGGAGGCGATTTGTTGTTGTTGTTGTTTTTCTTTCACATGCTCCTTTGTCCTGAGGTTTACGTGTGTCTGTGAGACTCTCTGGCACATTAGGGGGGTTCAAGTGCTGTGTCCTATGAGTGTAGTTATACACAGAGTGAAGGATCGGGTTCCTATGTGTCCTATGAGTGAAGCATCAGGTTCTTTTTCACCATGTCCCTTTCTTTACCCAGGGGTCTCAACCAAGCGGCCCTCCAGCTGTTGCGAGACTACAAGTCCCATCATGCCTCTGGCCTGTGGGTGTCATGCTTCTAACTCTCAGCCTTGCAAAGCCTCATGGGAATTGTAGTTTTGCAAAACAGCTGGAGGGCCACCAGTTTGAGATCCCCCCTGCTTGAAGCCATGTGCTCCACTTGCCACGATGCTCTACATCAGGGGTGTCCAGCTCATTGGGCCATATTCTCATAGAATTACGCCGGCGTATCAGCAGATACGCCGACGTAACTCCGAATCTAAGGCCGTCCTATGTTTAAGTGTATTCTCATCTTAGCCACTTCCATACAGGGCTTTTATACATACCTCCATACCGGGCCTATTCTGGCACTTCTCTCCTACATGTACAAATCATCATTTTTTTGCTAGAAAATTACGCAGAAACCCCAAACATTATATATGTTTTTTTAGCAGACACCCTAGGGAATAAAACGACGGTCATTGAAACCTTTTATCTTGCACGGTATTTGCGCAATAATTTTTCAAACGCCTTTTTTTTGGGAAGAAAAATTGTTTCATGAATTAAAAAAATAACAAAACAGTAAAGTTAGCCCAATTTTTTTGTAAAATATGAAAGATGATGTTACACCGAGTAAATAGATACCCAACATGTCACGCTTTAAAATTGCGCACACTCATGGAATGGCGCCAAACTTCGGTACTTAAAAATCTCCATAGGCAACACTTTGAAAATTTTTACAGGTTACCAGTTTAGATTTACAGAGGAGATCTAGTGCTAGAATTGTTGCTGGCACTCTAACGCACGCGGGGATACCTCACATATGTGGTTTAAACGGCGTTTACATATGTCGGCGGGACTTGCGTGTGCGTTCACTTCTGCGCGCAAGCTACTGGGGACAGGGGCGTTAAAAAAAAAAATGTAATTCTTTTTTTTTTTTTTTACATATTTATTTCTTTTTTTACACTTTTTTTTTTTTATTTTTTTTTTTTTATTATCACTTTTATTCCTATTACTAGGAATGTAAACATCCCTTGTAATAGGAATGTGTGTGACAGGTCCTCTTTATGGAGAGAGGCGGGGTCAATAAGACCCCACATCTCTCCTCCAGGCTGGAAAGCATGAAATCGGTGAAAAAAAATTCACTGATCTCATGTTTACTGTTGCTTAGCAGCCGCAATAGCGGCTTTGTTTACTTACGGGGACCCGGGCGTGACGTCATCACATCGCGCCCGGGTCCTCCGACGGTCATAGAGATGACTGGTGACCATCTGGTCACCAGTCATCTCTATGCTTCCTGCGAGCGCCGGACGATTCGTTCTCCGGGCCCCCGATGGCACGGGAGAGCCCGGAGAAGCACCGGATGGCGGCGGGAGGGGGGGGATGTCCCCTCCCGCCGCCTGTAAGAACGATCTAGCGGCGGAACCGCCGCTATGATCGTTCTTACGTTGTGTAGAATCGCCGGCACAAGAGAAGGATATCTGAATGATGCCTCTAGCTGCCCCCATCATTCAGATATCCTCCCCCACAAAGCCCAGGACGTCATATGACGTCCACTCTGAACGGCAGAGGTTCTTTGTGGACGTCATTTTACTATGGGCCGGTAGGGAAGTGGTTAAACATGCCTAAGATACGACGGCCAGCGCCGTTGTATCTTAGGCTGCAATATCTACGCTGACCGCTAGGTGGCGTTTCCTTTGCGGTCGGCGTAGAATATGCAAACGAGTAGTCGCGCCGATTCACGAAACGTACGCTTGCCCGTTGTAGTGTTTTTACGTCGTTTCCGTAATTTTATACGCGGCGTAAAGATAAACATGCCCCCCTAGGTGGCGTACTCAATGTTAAGTACGGCCGTCGTTCCCGCGTCGCAATTTGAAAATTTAACGTCGTCTGTGAATGGCGCTGGACGCCATTTACGTTACCGTCAAAACGAATGACGTCCGTGCGACGTCATTTAGCGCAATGCACGTCGGGTAATTTACCCCGACGGAGCATGCGCAGTACGATCGCCTAATTTAAATGATCCACGCTCCCCCCTACCAGGATCATTTGAATTAGGAGTGCTTGCGCGGGTGGACATTTTACGCTACGCCGCCGCAAGTTTACAGGTAAGTGGTTTGGGAATCGGGCACTTGCCCGTTAAACTTGCGGCGGAGTAACGTAAAGGAGATACGTTGCGCCGCCGGATATCTAAGAGAATCTGGCCCATTGTCATCAAGGGCCACATCGGCGTTATGGTTGCCCTGAATGGGCCGATTGTATCTGTAAGATTAGCGCACCAGAGCACCCCACTCCCCCTTACATTAGATGTCAAGAGTCCCCTCCCTTCACAGTGCTCCCCCCTTATCTTGTGCCGCTGTCTGGAAGGAGGAGTGGAGCTGTGCAGGGTCTGGAGGAGGATCAGAAGAGAACTGGATGCTCAATGGTGAGACCAGGGACGATGGAGACGAGGGGTTGCTGCAGCTGCAGAGAGAGGTGGAGGATCTGTAGAAGGAGCTCTGCTGAGATGGGGGGGGGGGGTAGGTTGACCACATTTCCAAACGACCATTTTTAGGGTCACCCCACTTCCCAAAAATCAGCTTGTGGTGTAAGTCAGGGTTTAACAAATTTGCTTGGAATCTCGGAGCCAGCTAAAAAAGTTAGGAGCCAGAAAACGCGCCACCCCGTCCCGACGAGCTTACGCGCAGAAGCGAACGCATACGTGAGCAGCGCCCGCCTATGTAAACGGTGTTCAAACCACACATGTGAGGTATCGCCGCGATTGGTAGAGCGAGAGCAATAATTCTAGCCCTAGTCCTCCTCTGTAACTCAAAACATGCAACCTGTAGATTTTTTTTAAACGTCGCCTATGAAGATTTTAAAGGGTAAAAGTTTGTCGCCATTCCACGAGCGGACGCAATTTTGAAGCGTGACATGTTGGGTATGAATTTGCGCGGCGTAACATTATCTTTCATAATATTAAAAAAAAAATGGGGATAACTTTACTGTTGTCTTATTTTTTTTAATTAAAAAAAGTGTATTTTTTTCCCCAAAAAAAGTGCGCTTGTAAGACCGCTGCGCAAATACGGCGTGACAGAAAGTATTGCAACGATCGCCATTTTATTCTCTAGGGTGTTAGGATAAAAAATATATATAATGTTTGGGGGTTCTAATTAGAGGGAAGAAGATGGCAGTGAAAATAGTGAAAAATGACAGAATTGCGGTTTTACTTGTAATGCTTAACTTGTAATACCAACGGCCACCACCAGATGGCGCCAGCTCACACATCTGGTGGTAATAACTTGTAATACCAGAGGCTCACCACCAGATGGCGCCAGCTCACAAAAAAAAAAACCTTCCAAGTTGCCAGGACGCTATTTCTAGTCGCCCTGGCGACCGGGATTTGTCGAGCCCTGGTGTAACGAATCACAGCACAGTGATTGGACACAAGAGGCGGGATTTATGATTTCTCCAATCACAAGCAGGGGGCGGGGACCTGATGACCATGGTCTCCAATACGGAGAACGACAGGAAATCCCCCCACGATGTCGCTTCGGTCCTCCTAGGCCATAGAGATGAGAGGAGACGGAGGCCATCTTTCCTCTGCTAATCTCTGAGGCCAGGAGATGACGAGAAACCTCTTCTGGTGCCATCTGCTTAACCGGTTAACGCCCGCCGCATGTACATGTACGTCCACAGAATGGCTCGTACAGGCAGATGGGCGTACAGGTACGTCCCCTCCTTGTCGGGGGTCCGATTGGGACCCCCCCGGTACATGCGGCGGGCGCTAACCCGCGGGGAGCGATTCCGGGAAGACGTCTCGGCTATTCGTTTATAGCCGCTCCGTCGCGATCGCTCCCCGGAGCTGAAGAACGGGGAGAGCCGTATGTAAACACGGCTTCCCCGTGCTTCACTGTGGCGGCGTATCGATCGAGTGATCCCTTATATAGGGAGACTCGATCGATGACGTCAGTCCTACAGCCACACCCCCCTACAGTTGTAAACACACACTAGGTGAACCCTAACTCCTACAGCGCCCCCTGTGGTTAACTCCCAAACTGCAACTGTCATTTTCACAATAAACAATGCAATTTAAATGCATTTTTTGCTGTGAAAATGACAATGGTCCCAAAAATGTGTCAAAATTGTCCGAAGTGTCCGCCATAATGTCGCAGTCACGAAAAAAAAACGCTGATCGCCGCCAATAGTAGTAAAAAAAATAATAATAATAATAAAACTATCCCCTATTTTGTAAACGCTATAAATTTTGCGCAAACCAATCGATAAACGCTTATTGCGATTTTTTTTTACCAAAAATAGGTAGAAGAATACGTATCGGCCTAAACTGAGGGGAAAAAATTGTTATATATGTTTTTGGGGAATATTTATTGTAGCAAAAAGTAAAAAATATTGATTTTTTTTCAAAATTGTCGCTCTATTTTTGTTTATAGCGCAAAAAATAAACACCGCAGAGGTGATCAAATACCACCAAAAGAAAGCTCTATTTGTGGGACGCCAATTTTGTTTGGGAGCCACGTCGCACGACCGCACAATTGTCTGTTAAAGCGACGCAGTGCCGAATCGCAAAACCTGGCCTGGGCATTTAGCTGCAAAATGGTCCAGGGCTTAAGTGGTTAAAGCGGAGGTTCAAAATACGGTATGTACGGGGGGGGGGGGGGGGGGGGGGGAAAACAGCCGATTGTCATTAGGACAACTCGGCTGAATGTAATGTTAAAAATTTATTTTTGGGTGAACCCCCGCTTTAAGAATGGATATTCCCCCTCACTTGGGCCTCTTTTACACGGCGGCAGACTTTACCCCGCCCTTTGAAAAGCCGCGGTGCACGCCTTTCAGAGTTGGTGGTTTGCACGTGTTCAGGCGATACTACCACTAGCTGTTTTTTTTTCTCGATCTCAAGGGAGATTTTACAATCGAAATACCACCCGACACTTGCTTGCCCAGCGTTTGGCATGTGGTTGTGGTTGCGGTCCCATTGATTTTAATTGGTGCTTTGGCAGGCCTAATGCAAATGTTTGCCTTGGCCGATGGCACCGTCTTCCATAAACGAACCCATGGGTGTTTCTTCTTCATGTTACAAGAACAAGGTGAGCTAAAAGATATCTAGTACACCTTTTATATGATGACCATGGTTTAGGCGCTGAACTATGGACCTTTTGTTTTTCCCCGCTCCAGGTACAGATGGTATTTTTTCTCATATTTAAAGAATTGTGAAATGGGAATATGGGGCCAGATTCACAGTGGAGATACTCCGTTGTATCTCTGTTTCTATCTATGCGGCTGATTCATAGAATCAGTTACACATAGATATCCCTAAGATCCGACAGGTGTAATTGTTTTACACTGTCGGATCTTAGGATGCAATACCGCGGCCGCCGCTGGGGGGAATTTGCGTCGTAAACCAGCGTCGGGTATGCAAATTAGGAGTTACGGCGATCCACAACGGATTTTCGCGTTCGCTACGTCGCTGCTAGTCTAGTTTCCCGTCGTAAAGTTAGTCGTCATTTTAGGTGCCATAACTTTAGACAGCACACGTATGTGCTGTTTATGGCCGTCGTTCCCGCGTCGAAATTTAAAAATTCACGTCGTTTGCGTAAGACGTCCAGGAATACGAAAGTACGCTACGCACGGCACCGTTCGAAAAAATGACGTCACTTCGCGCAAAGCACGGCGGGAATTTCGAAACGGAGCATGCGCAGTAGGTCCGGCGCAGGAGCGCGCCTAATTTAAATGGCACACGCCCATTTAAATTACGCGGGCTTACGCCGGAGGCCGCCAGCGTAGGTTTTCATTGCAAGTGCTTTGTAAATCAGGCACTTGCGATGAAAACTTGCGGCGGTGTAACGTATCTACGTTACGCCGCCGCAATTCTACCTGAATCTGGCCCTAGGTACGTAGTCTTAACCACTTCCATACCTGGTTAATTCTGGCACTCTTCCTGTTTCCTTATACAGCCCACTTCCTGTTTTTTTATACAGCCCACTTCCTGTTCCCGTATACAGCCCACTTCCTGTTTTTTTATACAGCCCACTTCCCGTTTCCTTATACAGCCCACTTCCCGTTTCCTTATACAGCCCACTTCCCGTTTCCTTATACAGCCCACTTCCCGTTTCCTTATACAGCCCACTTCCCGTTTCCTTATACAGCCCACTTCCCGTTTCCTTATACAGCCCACTTCCTGTTTCTTGTTTGGTCATTAGCCTAGCCCTAGGCTTATGACAATCATGCACCGCGCTCTCACTCAGGTGAGTTTGCCCAGAAGGGAGGGGGGTGAGTCATAAGAGGGCTAATTAGAGCTGCAGAGCTGGGAGTGTGCCTCTATGTGTCTGTGTAAATCCAGGAAGTGAACAGGCAGCAGCTTCAGCTGCCCACAGTTAAAATGGATGCAGCCAGACTCAGTGGAGGGAGATTTCTGCTGGATTATTTGGCCAGTACAGAATCACAGTATATATAAAATAATATGCAAAGTGATTGGAGGGAAGCTTCAGAATGGCAAAGGTGTTGTTTTTATTACAAATTATGCGAGCAGACTGCAGTTCCTCTTTAACCACTTCCCTACCGGGCCTATTCTGGCACTCCTCTCCTACATGTAAAAATCATCATTTTCTTTTTTGCCAATAAATTACTCAGAACACCCAAACATTATATATGTTTTTTTTTTTAGCAGACACCCTAGGGAATAAAATGACGGTCATTGCAACTTTTTATCTCGCACAGTATTTGCGCAATAATTTTTCAAACACCTTTTTCTTTGGAAAAAAAAAGTTTTTTCTGAATTAAAAAATAACAAAACAGTAAAGTTAGCCCAATTTTTTTGGTATAATATGAAAGATGATGTTGTGCCGAGTAAATAGATACCCAACATGTCACGCTTTAAAATTGCGCACACTCATGGAATGGCGCCAAACTTTGGTACTTAAAAATCTCCATCGGCGACACTTTCATTTTTTTTTACAGGTTACCAGTTTAGAGTTACAGAGGAGGTCTAGGGCTAGAATTATTGCTCTCGCTCTAACGCACGCGGCGATACCTCACATGTGTGGCTTGAACGGCGTTTACATATGTGGGCGGGACTTGCGTGCGTGTTCGCTGCTGAGAGCGAGCTACCGGGGACAGGGGCGTTTTAAGAAAAAAAACCCTTCTTCTTTTTTTTTTTTTTTTTTTTACATTTTCTTTTACTTTTAATTTTTTTTTATCACTTTTATTCCTATTACAAGGAATGTAAACATCCCTTGTAATAGGAATGGTGTGTGACAGGTCCTCTTTATGGAGAGAGGCGGGGTCAATAAGACCTCACATCTCTCCTCCAGGCTGGAAAGCATGAGATCGAAAAAAAAAAAATTCACAGATCGCGGCTTTGTTTACATGCGGGGCCCGGGCGTGACGTCATAACGTCGTGCCCGGGGCCTCCGACGGTCATAGAGATGACTGGAAATCCCCAAATCTCTATGGTTGTCATCCGGCGGTGGCTGATTCTTTCTCTGGGTCCCCGATGGCACGGGAGAGCCCCGGAGAAGCACGGTGGTGGGAGGGGCCTCCGGTCGCCTATAGGAATGATCAAGCGGCGGAACTGCCGCTATGATCGTTCTTATCGCTCACAGAATCACTGGAAATAGTGGGCTGGATTCAGGTAGATTTGCGCTTTTTTTACGGAGGCGCAGGGCAACGTTTTTGCCCTGCGCCCCCGCAAATTTACTGCGCTGCCCTTGATTCACGGAGCAGTAGCTCCGTAAATTGCGTGGGCGCGCCCCGGCAAAATGCCCGGCGTAAGCGCGCGCAATTTAAATGATCCCGTAGGCGGCGGGAATCATTTAAATTAGGCGCGTTCCCGCGCCGATCGTAGAGCGCATGCTCTGTCGGGAAACTTTCCCGACGTGCATTGCGGCAAATGGCGTCGCAAGGACGTCACTTGCTTCAAAGTGAACGTGAATGGCGTCCAGCGCCAATTCACAAATCACTTACGCAAACTACGTAAAGTTCAAATTTCGCGACGCGGGAACGACGGGTATACGTAACATTGGCTGCCTCTGCTAATAGCAGGGGCAGCCTTACGCGAAAACCGCCGTACGGAAACGACGTAAACTGCGTACGCAGGTTTCGCGTAACGTTGTGAATCGGCGTTAGTATGCAATTTGCATACTATACGCTGAGCACAACGGGAACGCCACCTAGCGGCCAACGCAAGAATGCAGCCTAAGATATGCGGGCATAAGAGCCTTATGCCGCGCATATCTTAGGCTGCAGTCGGCGTAACGAGGTTCCTGAATCAGGAGCATTCGTTACGCCGGGGCAAGTAAGCAATTGCGCTGTGTAACTATGGTTACACAGACGCAATTTGCTTCTTGAATCCAGCCCAATGATATCTGAATGATGCCTGTAGCTGCACCCATTATTCAGATATCCCCCACCTAGAAGTCAAGGACGTCATATGACGGCGTGCGGTAGGGAAGTGGTTAATGACAAGTAAGGACACCGAGGTGGTTATGTAGGGACCTCTGCGTCAATCGGGGACAAGACCTTCGTTTTGCCACAATGCAAACCCAACGCTGTGCACTAAGAAGTCAATTAATCTTTATTTGGCTCTGAGAACTTGGCGAGCGTTGATAACGGTATGTTTGTCTTGCTTCTCTGAAATGTTTTTAGCACCTGCATGTAACCGCCTTCTGTCAACATTATAATAATAAAAAAATAAAATAAAAAAGGGTTGGGTCGCCTACCAGCCTCTTGAAACATTCCCACAGCTTCAAGGAGAAGTCTTTTGTCTATATGCACTTTAACTGCAGGCCGGACTTGGAGTGCATGCCAAGCAATGTGGTCTCCACTGGGTGGATCTTTCACCATTCCTATGAAGAAACTCGCAAAGTTGCTCGCTATGAAAACTGAGAGAGGGCAAGATTGAGGTTGACCCCGAGAGTTCAGGGCAAGGCTGAAGTTTGACTGGAGTGTAGGGTAAGACGGAGGTCATTTCTGAGAGTTTAGAACAAGGCTGAGGTCGGCCATGAGATTTTAGGACAAGGCTGAGGTCGGCCATGAGATTTTAGGACAAGGCTGAGGTCAGTTCTGAGAGTTTAGGACAAGACTGAGGTCATTTGTGAGAGTTTAGAACAAGGCCGAGGTCAGTTCTGAGAGTTTAGGACAAGGCCAATGTCAGTTCTGAGAGTTTAGAACAAGGCCAATGTCAGTTCTGAGAGTTTAGGACAAGGCCGAGGTCGGCCATGAGATTTTAGGACAAGACTGAGGTCGGTCCTGAGAGTTTAGGACAAGGCTGAGGTCAGTTCTGAGAGTTTAGGACAAGGCTGAGGTCAGTTCTGAGAGTTTAGGACAAGGCTGAGGTCAGTTCTGAGAGTTTAGGACAAGGCTGAGGTCAGTTCTGAGAGTTTAGGACAAGGCTGAGGTCAGTTCTGAGAGTTTAGAACAAGGCCGAGGTCAGTTCTGAGAGTTTAGAACAAGGCCGAGGTCAGTTCTGAGAGTTTAGAACAAGGCCGAGGTCAGTTCTGAGAGTTTAGAACAAGGCAGAGACCAGTTCTGAGAGTTTAGAACAAGGCCGAGATCAGTTCTGAGAGTTTAGAACAAGGTCAGTTCTGAGAGTTTAGAACAAGGCAGAGGTTCGTTCTGAGAGTTTAGAACAAGGCTGAGGTTCGTTCTGAGAGTTTAGAACAAGGCCTAGGTCAGTTCTGAGAGTTTAGAACAAGGCTGGGGTTGGACCTGGGAGCTCATGACCAGACTGAGGTTGGACATCAAAGCTTAGGGCATGACTGAGGTTAGTCCTTTGGAGTTCAGGACATGGCTGAGGTTGGACCTAAGGGCTCAGGTTGTATCTGAGAGCTCAGGACGAGACTGAGGTTAGTCCTTGGTGTTCAGGACATGGCTGAGGTTGGACCTAAGGGCTCAGGTTGTATCTGAGAGCTCAGGACAAGACTGAGGTTAGTCCTTGGTGTTCAGGACATGGCTGAGGTTGGAGCCAAGGGCTCGGGGTAAAGCTGAGGTTGTATCTGAAAGCTCAGGACGAGACTGAGGTTAGTCCTTGGTGTTCAGGACATGGCTGAGGTTGGACCTAAGGGCTCAGGTTGTATCTGAGAGCTCAGGACGAGACTGAGGTTAGTGCTTGGTGTTCAGGACATGGCTGAGGTTGGAGCCAAGGGCTCAGGGTAAAGCTGAGATTGTATCTGAGAGCTCAGGACGAGACTGAGGTTAGTCCTTGGTGTTCAGGACATGGCTGAGGTTGGATCCAAGGGCTCAGGGTAAAGCTGAGGTTGTATCTGAGAGCTCAGGACGAGACTGAGGTTAGTCCTTGGTGTTCAGGACATGGCTGAGGTTGGAGCCAAGGGCTCAGGTTAAAGCTGAGGTTGTATCTGAGAGCTCAGGACGAGACTGAGGTTAGTCCTTGGTATTCAGGACATGGCTGAGGTTGGATCCAAGGGCTCAGGGTAAAGCTGAGGTTGTATCTGAGAGCTCAGGACGAGACTGAGGTTAGTCCTTGGTATTCAGGACATGGCTGAGGTTGGATCCAAGGGCTCAGGGTAAAGCTGAGGTTGTATCTGAGAGCTCAGGACAAGACTTGGCTCGGACCTTGGCATTCTGGGCAAGACCGTGGTGGGACCTTCGAGTTTTGGGCCTTAAGCCAGAAGATAACTGAACCTGCCCATGTCCTTTCTAAAACAGGGTTTGCATTCTTTGTGGACTTTTTCATCTATTTGTAGATTTTGGTAGCTTAAAGCAAGAAAAAACAAAACAAAAAAAACAAACTATTTTGATCTGAATGTATCTTCTTTGTATAATATATATTATGAAGCATTCTCTGTGCCGCCACTAACGGGATCCTACATTTGCCAGCGGTGACAGAAAATCTGCGTGGTGGCATGCAAATGCTGTTGATGAAATTTAGTAATTATTGTGAATTATATTTGTCAATGTGAGTATAATAAAACTTTTAAAATTATAATAAAAAATCATTCTAATAATAAAAAAAAAAAAAACACAATGTTTTTTTGCAATTTATTATTATTACCACATCTGTATTATGGAAGTTTAAACTATTTACACATTGTTTTTGTTTTTTTGTGATATATAGTGGGGCTAATGGAGATAATCAGAGTAGAGGTGTAGTAATGGCATCTACTTCAGTGATTTCCAGATTTTCACAATCAAATCTTAAAGTGGAGTTCCACCCCAAAAAATAAATAAAAATAAAAAAGCATTAACATGCATGACACTCGCCTCTTAATGCCTATTGCTATGCGGCCCCTTGAAATCCTCCTCCTTCGTCTCCACGGCGCCTTACGCCACTTCCCTCGGCGCCTCCGCTCGCTACTGCTCCTGTAAGATGTCGTCATTTCCCAGGAGTCAGTGGGCAGTGCCAAGGGCTCCGTTGCCATCACAGCACTTTCGCCACCGCCCGTTGCGATGGCAACCTGATTAGATGACGGTGTCCTGTTGAGAAAAGCCCCCCCTGTTGAATAATGCCCACCCGGTACAACGCATGCGCAGCGCTTGCGCAGTACAGAGCCACAAAAAAGCCGTCCAACATTGGATTTGCATGCGCAGTGCGGGGGGGGGGGGGGCATTATTCGACAGAACAACGGGGCTGCGAAAAAAATTACTCGATGCGCATTCGCGAGATCTGGGAGCGAACGGGTACCGAATCCCGGGAACAGGATGCCTGTGGGCTTCACGTGCCCACAAGCAAAATGAAAATCGGCTAAGAAAGGATTAGCGAACGTTATTTAACCACTTCAGCCCCGGATCATTTGGCTGGCCAAAGACCAGGCCACTTTTTTTTTTGCGATTCGTAATTGCGTCGCTTTAACTGACAATTGCGCGGTCGTGCGACGTGGCTCCCAAACAATATTGACGTCCTTTTTTTTCCCCCCACAAATAGAGCTTTATTTTGGTGGTAGTTGATCACCTCTGCGGTTTTTATTTTTTGCGCTATAAACAAAAATAGAGCGACAATTTTGAAAAAAAAAAAAAGTAATATTTTTTACTTTTCGATATAATAAATATCCCCAGAAAAATATATTTATAAAAAAAAACATTTTTTTTCTTCAGTTTAGGCCGATACGTATTCTTCAACCAATTTTTGGTTAAAAAAAAAAAAAACGCAATAAGCGTTTATTGATTGGTTTGCGCAAAAGGTATAGCGTCTACAAAACAGGGGATAGTTTTATGGCATTTTTATTAATATTTTTTTTTACTAGTAATAGCGGCGATCAGCGATTTTTATCGTGACTGCGACATTATGGCGGACACATCGGACACTATTTTTGGACCATTGTCATTTTCACAGCGATCAGTGCTATAAAAATGCACTGATTACTGTGTAAATGACACTGGCAGGGAAGGGGTTAACCTGTAGGGGGGGGCGCTGAAGGGTTTAAGTGTGTCCTAGGGAGTGATTCTAACTGTTAGGGGGCCAGGCTTGCCGTGACACGTCACTGATCGCTGCTCCTGATGACAGGGAACAGACGATCAGTGACCTGTCACTAGGAAGAACGGGGAGGTGTTGTGTTCTTCAGCTCCGTGACACGAGAGCGGGACACCGGCGGACATTGGGCACGGTCACGGAGCTTGTGACAGGGTCGCGAGCGCGCCGGTAAATTAAAGGGTTAAAAAAAAAAACGATTGTAGTTGGAAATCCGCTTTAATAAAAGTAGAGAAGACGATATCATTATACAGACTAATCCATCTATAAAATATCCATACCTGGAGTTCCTTCCAGTATCTCGGAGCCTGGATATGCCGTGTGCCATGTTTTCTTTTGGAGAGACAAGTGATGAAAAGGTAAGTTAGTAATCAAGTGCCAGCTCCGGGATGGAGGTGGGATGGCAGCATAAACAAATCTTCTGCTAGAGAGACCATTTCCCACCTACTGGGGGTCGGAAAGTGAAACCAGAAAGGACCCCCCCTCCCCTCCCCCCCAGCAAGAATCACTGAAGGCCAATGATGGAAGACCCTCAAAATGGTACATAAATGAACAGGTGGGGACTGTTATGCCCAATATAAATCATTCTGCTACATATTACAGCGCCTTGAAAAAGTGTTACAACCAAAAACATATACAGTAGTATAAATTTATACTTCATTCCTATATCATTATATTCATTAGAAATAATTTCTACATTAATGATAAATTATTTTATACATATTATGTCCTTTATAAATCATTCTCGTATCATTATATTATATATATATAAAAAAAAAAAATCTTACATCAATTTTAAATCATTATATAAATATTATCTCCTTTATAAATTATTATTTTATATATGATATCATCAGGGCCGCTGTTAGAAATCACGGGGCCCCGTACAGCCTACCTGGCAGGGCCCCCCTCAAATATATATATTAAAATATACTAAAATCATTCTTAGCGGACACAAAGATAACAGAGAAGCCGAGTGAATTTGAAATTTTTTAAATTTTTGAACTTTTTAAGAAAAACTTTAAGGGGCAGATCCTCAAAGAAATTACGAGGCGTATCACGTGTAATTTCAAATTTTGCGCGTCGTATCTTTGTTTTGGTATCCACAAAACAAGATACAACGGCATCTGTGTTAGATCCGACAGGCGTACGTCTTCGTACGCCGTCGGATCTTAGATGCAATTTTCCGGCGTCCGCTGGGTGGCGTTCCCGTCGTAATCCACGTCGAGTATGCATATTAGCTTTTTACGACGATCCACGAACGTACGACTGGCCGTCGCATTTTGTTTACGTCGTTTCCATTCGGCTTTTTCCGGCGTATAGTTAAAGCTGCTACAGTATATGGTGGCGTACTCAATGTTAAGTATGGCCGTCGTTCCCGCGTCTAATTTAGAAAATTTTACTTCGTTTGCGTAAGTCGTCCGTGAATGGGGATGGACGTAATTTACGTCCACGTCAAAACAATGACGTCCTTGCGACGTCATTTAGCGCAATGCACAGCGGGAAATTTAGGGACGGCGCATGCGCAGTTCATTCGGCGTGGGGACGCGCTTCATTTAAATAAAACACGCCCCCTACTCGCCGATTTGAATTACGCGCCGTTACGCCGCGAGAGCAAAATCTTTCTGGATTCGAACCAAAGCCAGGTAAGTTACGGCGGCGTAGCGTATCTCAGATACGCTGCGCGGGTGCAGATCTATGTGGATCTGCCCCATTATGTCCTATATAAATCATTCTCATATCATTATATTAATTATAAATAATTATAAAAAATTCTCAAGTCAATTTTAAATCATTTTATGAATATCATATCCTTTATAAACTATTATTCTATATATGATATCATTTAGAATTCATTCCTATATCATTAGAAATTATTTTTACATTCATTATAAATCAAGTTATACATATTATGTCCTTTATATATCATTCTCATATCATTACTTTAATTATAAAAAAAATATTACGTAAATGTTAAATCATTTTATAAATATTATATCCTTTATGAATGATTCTTCTATATATTATATAATTTATATTTCATTCTTATATCATTATATTCATTAGAAATAATTTTTACATGAATTATAAATCATTTTATACATATTACCGGTATGTCTTTTATAAATCATTCTCATATCATTATATTAATTATAAAAAAATTCTCACATAAATTTTAAATCATTTTATAAATATGATATCCTTTATAAATTATTCTTCTATATTTGATATCATTAATAATTAATTCCTATATCATTAGAAATCATTTTTAAATTAATTATAAATCAATTGATACATAGTATGTCCTTTAGAAATCATTCTCATATCATTACATTAATTATAAAAAATTCTCACCTCAATTTTAAATCATTTTACAAATATTATATCCTTTATAAATTATTCTTCTATATATTATATCATTTATAATTCATTCCTATATCATTATATTCATTATAAATATTTTTTACATTAATGATAAATAATTTTATACATATTGTATCCTTTTAAATAATTGTTCAATACATGATATTATTTATAATGAATTCTTATATCATTATATTCATTAGAAATAATTTTTACATGAATTATAAATAATGTTATAGATATTATGTCCTTTATAAATCATTATATCATTATATTAATTATAAAAAAGTATCACGTCAATTTTAAATAATTTTATAAATATTATATCCTTTATAAATTACTCTTCAATATATTATATCATTTATAATTCATTGCCATATCATTATATTCATTAGAAATAATTTTTAGATTAATTATAAATCATTTTATACATATTATGTCCTTTATAAATCATTCTCGTATCATTACATTAATTATAAAAAAAATCTTGCGTCAATTTTAAATAATTTTATAAATATTAAATCCTTTTAAAAAAAAAATGTATACATATTATAACATTTTTATAAATCTTTCTTATATATACAGTATATAATATACCAATTACAGGAATTATTTATAAAGGGTAATCTTATAATTAGTATAAAAAATATTTATAATTGATAGAATGACTTATAAAGGATATATTATGTATAAGAATTATTTTATAGAGGAGAGATGATCCTTGGACCCTCCTGTCCCGTAGAAGAGACGACGGACCCTCTTCAGCTCCACTCTCTGTCCATCTTGACGCTTTGTCAATAAAGTTTATTGAGAGGACGGCGGATGTTTACATCCCATGGCGCCGGTCGGCGCGTCACGTGATTGCGGAGGCCGGCGTCACTTCCGGCGCGGATCCGTCCATGGCCTGGATCCGGGAGGTGAGGAGCCCGGGGTGTCGGGACGGAAGGGGGGCCCCCGGTGTATACTGACTGCCCGGGAGGAGGAGGGGGAGGGCCCCGTATTGCTCGGAGTGCAGCGGCAGGCCTCAGCCGGGCCCGGGGCCCCTGTCAGTCAGTGTGGTTGGGGGGGTGACAGGGTGTCTCCTCATCACTCAGGAGCCCCCTCCTCCTCAGTTGGGCCCCTAGGCGGGTGTTTTGGTGTTCTCTGGCTCGGTGTGGTGTTTATGAAGTCACCTGTTGTCACCTCTCTCTCTCCCTCCCCATTCCCTTCCTTGGTGCTGCTGATCTCCTGCAGCCTGTTTGCAGACACTTCCTGCCTCCATGGGCATCCCATAATAGACCTCAGTGACAGCTCGCCTCTTGCATGCAATAAAACACGCTTGTTTCTCGCTGTCGGGCCGCATTTACGCCTTTTGCGCCTCCGGAAATGTGCTAAAGCGCGCGCTTGCGCCAATATTTCTCGGTGGCGTCACAAATGTGCTGTCAAAACACAGGTGCAGGAGCGACTGTGGATGTCGCGCAACAAGGGCGCAAAAAAAAGTGTCCCGCGGATGAGAATGGGGCCTCGGAACGCGCTTTGCGAATGCGTGCAAATACGCACGCACACACGTGCGCTGGTGTGGACTTCTGTAGTTTTTTTTTGTATAATGCTACGTAGTGGCGTCACATTTTTGGCGTGACACCTCGTAATTAGGGAGGAGCTTGGCTTCAGCTGTCAGTGTCGGGCCAATGGGATGCGGCCAGAGGAATCCCCGCCCCCCCCCTGAGCCGCACGTACACAAAAAGGGGCGGGGATATTGATGACATCATGGACCTTATACGGTCAGGTGGCTACATTAAGTCAGTGATGTCATGAGCACCTCCATCCCCTTAATTAGGGAGGAGCTTGGCTTCAGCTGTCAGTGTCGGGCCAATGGGATGCAGCCAGAGGATTCCCCACCACCCCCTCCCCGGCATGTACGCAAAGGGGGCGGGGATATTGATGACATCATGGATCTTATACGGTCAGGTGGCTACATTACATCAGTGATGTCATGAGCACCCCCCACCCCCTTAATTAGGGAGGAGCTTGGCTTCAGCTGTCACTGTCGGGCCAATAGGATGCAGCCAGAGGATTCCCCGCCTCCCCTCAGCTGCATGTATGCAAAGGGGGCGGAGATATTGATGACATCATGGACCTAATGTAGCCACTTGACTGTGTTAGGTCAATGATGTCATGAACACCCCCCCCCTCCCTCTTCGTGTGGGGGCGGGGGAATGACAACTGTAGCTTGGGGTCAGTGTCGGGCCAATGGGATGCGGCCGGAGAATTCCCCGCCCCCTCAGCTGCACGTACACAAAAGGGGGGGCGGGGATATTGATGACATCATGGACCTAATGCGGTCACGTGGCTACATTAAGTCAGTGATGTCATGAACATTCCCACCCCCAAAGCAGCTGATTGGCCCAGAAATGACAGCTTTAGCTTGGGGGTCAGCTGTCCGTGTCTGGCCAATGGGATGCGGCCAGAGGTTTCCCCGCCCCCCTCAGCTGATTGTACACCTTGTGTGCGGGCAGCTGAGGGGGGGCGGGGAATGTCCCAGACGCAGCTGATTGGCTCAGGAATGACAAATTGGGGTCAGCTGTCCAATGAGCCGCGGCCGGAGGGTTCCCCACCCAGCTGCTGCACATACACAAAGTGGGGCGGGGATGTTGATGACATCATGGACCTAACGTAGCCAGGTCGGTGATGTCATGAGCATCCCCGCCCCCTTCGTGTACATGCAGCTAAGGGGGCAGGGAATGTCCCAGCCGCTGCTGATTGGCCCAGGAATGACAACGTTGGGTCAGCTGTCATTGTCAGACCAATGGGAATGCGGCCAGAGGATTCCCCGCCCCCCCTCAGCTGCACATACTCAAAGGGGCGGGGATATTGATGACATCATGGACCTAATGTAGCCATGTGATCATATTAAGTCAATGATGTCATGAGCATCCCCACCCCTTTTGTGTACATGCAGCTGAGGGGGCGGGGAATCCTCTGGCCGCATTCCCATTGGCCTGACATTGACAGCTGACCTCAAGCTTGGCGCAATGTCCCAGATGCAGCTGATTGGCCCAGGAATTTACAGCGTGGGGGTCAGCTGTCCAATGAGCTGTGGCCAGAGGATTCCCCACCCAGCAGCTGCACATACACAGAGGGGGCGGGGATATTGATGACATCATGGATATAATGTAGCCAGGTGACCATATTAGGCCAATGATGTTGTGAGCATCCCCGCCCCTTTGTGTACGAGCAACTGAGGAGGCGGGGAGTGTCCCAGGTTTAGGAATGACAGCTTGTCCAATGAGGTCGGCGGATTCCACAGCCTGCACCTGCAGATACACAAAGGGGCGGGGATATTGATGACATCGTTGATTTACAGGACCGTATTAGGTCAATGATGTCAACGGCATCCCCGCCCCTTTTTCATACAGGGTGAGGGAGATCGCTTCCTGTTTTAGGGTGAGGTACCGTGCTTCCTGTTCTAGGGTGATGGAGTGCGCTTCCTGTTCTAGGGTGATGGAGTGCGCTTCCTGTTCTAGGGTGAGGGAGCTCGCTTCCTGTTCTAGGGTGAGGGAGATCGCTTCCTGTTCTAGGGTGAGGGAGATCGCTTCCTGTTCTAGGGTGATGGAGTGCGCTTCCTGTTCTAGGGTGATGGAGTGCGCTTCCTGTTCTAGGGTGAGGGAGCTCGCTTCCTGTTCTAGGGTGAGGGAGATCGCTTCCTGTTCTAGGGTGAGGGAGCTCGCTTCCTGTTCTAGGGTGAGGTACTGCGCTTCCTGTTCTAGGGTGAGGGAGCGCGCTTCCTGTTCTAGGGTGAGGTACCGCGCTTCCTGTTCTAGGGTGATGGAGAGCGCTTCCTGTTTTAGGGTGAGGGAGCTCGCTTCCCGTTCTAGGGTGATGGAGCGCGCTTCCTGTTCTAGGGTGATGGAGCGCGCTTCCTGTTCTAGGGTGAGGGAGCTCGCTTCCTGTTTTAGGGTGAGGGCGCTGTTCTAGGGTGAGGTACCACGCTTCCTGTTCTAGGGTGAGGGAGCGCGCTTCCTGTTCTAGGGTGATGGAGTGCGCTTCCTGTTCTAGGGTGAGGGAGCGCGCTTCCTGTTCTAGGGTGAGGGAGCTCGCTTCCTGTTCTAGGGTGATGGATAGCGCTCCCTGTTCTAGGGTGATGGAGTGCGCTTCCTGTTCTAGGGTGATGGAGCGCGCTTCCTGTTCTAGGGTGATGGAGCGCGCTTCCTGTTCTAGGGTGATGGAGCGCGCTTCCTGTTCTAGGGTGATGGAGCGCGCTTCCTGTTCTAGGGTGATGGAGCGCGCTTCCTGTTCTAGGGTGATGGAGCGCGATTCCTGTTCTAGGGTGATGGAGCGCGCTTCCTGTTCTAGGGTGATGGAGCGCGCTTCCTGTTCTAGGGTGATGGAGCGCGCTTCCTGTTCTAGGGTGATGGAGCGCGCTTCCTGTTCTAGGGTGATGGAGCGCGCTTCCTGTTCTAGGGTGATGGAGCGATCTTCCTGTTCTAGGGTGAGGGAGCGCGCTTCCTGTTCTAGGGTGAGGGAGCGCGCTTCCTGTTCTAGGGTGAGGTACCTCGCTTCCCGTTCTAGGGTGATGGAGTGCGCTTCCTGTTCTAGGGTGATGGATAGCGCTCCCTGTTCTAGGGTGATGGAGCGCGCTTCCTGTTCTAGGGTGATGGATAGCGCTCCCTGTTCTAGGGTGATGGAGCGCGCTTCCTGTTCTAGGGTGATGGAGCGCGCTTCCTGTTCTAGGGTGATGGAGCGCGCTTCCTGTTCTAGGGTGATGGAGCGCGCTTCCTGTTCTAGGGTGATGGAGCGCGCTTCCTGTTCTAGGGTGATGGAGCGCGCTTCCTGTTCTAGGGTGATGGAGCGCGCTTCCTGTTCTAGGGTGATGGAGCGATCTTCCTGTTCTAGGGTGAGGGAGCGCGCTTCCTGTATTTCCTGTGATACGTATGTACATGGGAGGAGCCTGCGATGCTTGTGTACATGGGAGGAGCCTGTGATACTTATGTACATGGGAGGAGCCTGTGATACTTATGTGCATGGGAGGAGCCTGTGATACTTATGTACATGGGAGGAGCCTGTGATACTTATGTACATGGGAGGAGCCTGTGATACTTATGTGCATGGGAGGAGCCTGTGATACTTATGTGCATGGGAGGAGCCTGTGATACTTATGTGCATGGGAGGAGCCTGTGATGCTTGTGTACATGGGAGGAGCCTGTGATGCTTGTGTACCTGGGAGGAGCCTGTGATGCTTGTGTACCTGGGAGGAGCCTGTGATGCTTGTGTACCTGGGAGGAGCCTGTGATGCTTGTGTACCTGGGAGGAGCCTGTGATGCTTGTGTACCTGGGAGGAGCCTGTGATGCTTGTGTACCTGGGAGGAGCCTGTGATGCTTGTGTACCTGGGAGGAGCCTGTGATGCTTGTGTACCTGGGAGGAGCCTGTGATGCTTATGTACATGGGATTTTTTTTATTTGTGATAAATTTGTAAAGATTTCAATCTTCTCTCACATTGTCATTATGGGGAATTGTTTGTAGAATTTTGAGGAAAATAATGAATTTTATCCATTTTGGAATGCGGCCGTAACGTAACAGAATCCTTTGTTCTTCCTGATTTGCGTCTTCTCGGTTTTTTCGCTGGATTTCCCTTCTCTCTTCTCTCTGTGAGACTTTTTCTCTTATTCTTTTCCCTGTTGGCAAATATTTTTTTGGTGTCTCCCCCCCTCCCCCCAATGAGAATAGACTTGGTTGTTGTTCCTCAGTATATGGAGTGCGGGTCACAACTCGTGTGTTATTGTCACACAACAAAGATCTTCATTGCTGCCGCTAGACCCGCCCTCTTCAGTCACATGACAGACACGCGTCGTCATTTCATATTTCGCTTTCCTCCAGTTCTGACCTGTTCCATTAAAAAAAAATATGTTAGCGCCCCCTTCTGTCTACATCATACACTCCACCGAGGCCCCCGTTCGGATCTCACGATTCAAAAAACTATGGCGAAATCGCCGCAATTCTGCCGGTTGATTCCAAATTGCGGCAGAATGCGCGTTTTGGCTGGCAGTATTTTTTTTTTTTTTAGCATGAACAGAATGTTCTTTTATTGAAGAAAATATAAGTAAGCTGGTAGTATTTTTATTATTTTAAAAAATAAATAAAAATGATGGCAACGCAAAGTCACGATTGTCGCGCTTCAGAATCGCGAACCAATTGCGGCAAAAGACGTGTTTAAAATAAATTGCAGGAAGCTTGTCACTCCAAAAAAGGAGCAGGAGCTTGCGTCATTCTGCGAAAATAAATAAAAAAAATCCTGCTGCTCTCCATCTCCCCCTTCTGTCCATGTCCCCACTGCGGTTGGGGATTATGCAGAGCGGTGTTGGCAGCTCTGCACATGCTCAGTATTCAGCGAGTTTCTACTCTGAGTATTTCCTCCCTATTGCATCTGAGCAGCCCATATGACCATAGAATCATAAATGAGGGCGTATACACAATACCAGCCCACCCCCTCCCTCCCTCCTCCATGCCCACTAACCAGCTAAACACAACGGTGGGCAGGATATTACATGTAGATTGATGGAGGCTTCACCTCCCTCTTATTCCAAGACACAGGCTGGAGGGGCGTGACACGGCCTGTGACTGGCAGAAATCCGCCCACGCCTTGTTCTTACCAAAAAATAATAAAGATTTGATTTCAAATATATATTTGTATGATTTTTGATACCGTTTATTGATATTATTATTTATTTTTACTTTGTATTCCAAAAGCTTTTTTTTTTTTTGAACGTGAGCGGCAGCAGGGGACTGGAAACTCCTCCTGATTCTGCACTTCCGGGTCTGGCGCGCGCACATACGCCATCCGGTGGCGTCCCGCTCCCACTGTGATTGACACAGCAGGAGCCAATCGGTGGGTCCGACGAACGTGATTTTTTTTTTTTTTTTTTTTAGCACCCCCCCCTTTTTGTCACATTGGTTTGCGAATTGTACTCTTGCCTTTCTGATGTCCGCCGCGACCCGCCGATCATTTGAGGCACAGGCAGAGCGGCCATGTAAAGAAGGCAGATCGCCTTTCTGTGACAAGGGAAGGCAGTGATCTGGTGTCTCTGCTAAGCAGGAACACAGCTCTCTGTCTTCCCACAGTACAAGCCCCCCCCCCCACAGTTAGGAAGCACTCTCTAGGCACAAATTGAACCCTGATGTTAACCCCTTCCCTGCCTGTACAGTGACAGTGCATATTTTTAGCACTGATTGCTGTCACTGGTCCCCAAAAAGTGTCAGTTAGTGCCCGATGTTGTCTGCCGCAGTGTCGCAGTCCCACTATGAGTGACTGATCGCCGCCATTACTAGTGAAAAAATGAATAAAAAAATTCAAACAATCTATCCAATAGTTTGGAAACACAATGGCCCGGATTCAGAAAGGAGATACGCCGTCGTATCTCTGAGTGTGCGGCGTCGTATCTATGTGCCTGATTCAGAGAATCAGTTACGCATAGATTTCCCTAAGATCCGACCGGCGTAAGTGTCTTGCACCGTCGTATCTTAGGCTGCATATTTACGCTGGCCGCTAGGTGGCGCTTCCGTATAGTTACGCGAGGAATACGTTAATTAGGTATTTACGCCGATTCAGAAATGTACGTCCGGCGCATTTTTTTACGTCGTTTACGTTAGGCTTTTTCCGGCGTAAAGGTACCCCTGCTATATGAGGCGTAGCTAATGTTAAGTATGGACGTCGTTCCCACGCCGAGTTTTGAAATGTTTGCGTAAGTCGTTCGCTAATAGGGCTTTGCGTAAGTTACGTTCACGTGAGGCTTTGCGGCATAATTTCGAGCATGCGCACTGGGATTCTTTCACGAACGGCACATGCGCCGTTCACAAAAAAAAAGTAAACTACGCGGGGTCATCTTAAATTTAAATAAAACACGCCCACGACATCCCCATTTGAATTAGGCGGGCTTACGCCGCCACACATACGTTACGCCGCCGTAACTAAGGGCGCAAGTTCTTTCTGCATACGGAACTTGCGCCCAAAGTTACGGCGGCGTACCGTATCGCAGATACGTTACGCCAGCAGATAGTTAGAGAAATCTATCTGAATCCGGCCCCATAACTTTTGCGCAAACCAATCATTATACGCTTTTTTTTTTTTACCAAAAATATGAAGCAGAATACACTGATGAAGAGATTTGATATTTAATTTTTTTTTATTGGATGTCTTTATAGCAGAAACTAAAAAATATAGTTTACAAAAAATAAAATAAAATGTGTCTGCCTTTTTTTTATTTTTTTGTTTATAGCACAAAAATAAAAAACGGAGAGGCGATCAAATACCACCAGAAGAAAGCTCTATTTGTGGGGGGAAAAAAAGAACGTGAATTTTGTTTTAATGGCCACGTCGCACGACCGCGCAATTGTCAGTTAACTTCCGCCCCGGAACAATTCCCCCCCCCCCCTTCCTGACCAGAGCACAGAGCACTTTTTTGCGATTCAGCACTGCGTCACTTTAACAGACAATTGCGCGGTCGTGCGACGTGGCTCCCAAACAAAATTGGCGTCCTTTTTTTCCCACAAATGGAGCTTTCTTTTGGTGATATTTGATCACCTCTGCGGTTTTTTATTTTTTGCGCTATAAACAAAAATAGAGCGACAATTTTGAAAAAAAAAATGTTTTTTACTTTTTGCTATAATAAATATTCCCCAAAAAATATATAAAAAAACATTTTCTTCCTCAGTTTAGGCCGATACGTATTCTTCTACATATTTTTGGTAAAAAAATCGCAATAAGCGTTTATTGATTTGTTTGCGCAAAAGTTATAGCATTTACAAAATAGGGGATTGATTTATGGCATTTTTATTAAAGCGGAGTTCCACCCACAATTTCACTTTTTAAATATAAATACCGCTGTAATACACGAGCTTAATGTAGTCTAGTAAAGTTAGTCTGTAAACTAAGGTCCGTTTTGTTAGGTTGTTGCAGCATTTAAATAGTTTATAATCTAGAAATAGACCGTGGCCATCTTAAGTGTGGGCATCATGAAGCCAGACTGTATGACTTCCTGGATTTCAGCTTTGCATATCTCGCACATGCTCAGTGCACAAGCAATGTAATAGGTTTCAGTCAGGTTTGCAAGGACTACTGGGAAACATGATGCCTATCCCAGAAACCCTTGCAAATAGCCTAGGCAAATAAGGAGGAGGAAGTAATGAAGGACTACAAAATAAAGGTATTTACAAGCAACAAATTAAATAAAAATTGTCCATTCTGAACACTATGAGATTAGAGCATGCAGCACAGACAAACATAAAAAAATGGGTGGAACTCCACTTTAATATTTTTTACTACTAATGGCGGCAATCAGCAATTTTTATCGTGACTGCGACATTATGGCAAACACATCGGACACTTTTGAGACTATTTAGTTATACAGCAAACGGTGCTATAAAAACTTACTGGATACTGTGTAAATGACACTGGCAGTGATGGGGTCAACCACTAGGGGGCGAGGAAGGGGTTAAGTGTGTCCTAGGGAGTAATTCTAACTAGAGGTCGACCGATATGGGTTTTTCTCTGGCCGATGCCGATATTTAGAAATCTGGGCGGCCGATTTTTTTATTTTTTTTGGTGGCACTTATTGGCACTGGCAGGTGGCACTGATTGGAAGATGGCACGTGGCACTAACAGGTGGCACTGACTGGCAGGTGGCACTAATTGGCACTGGCAGGTGGCACTGGGTGGCAATAGTTAGCACTGGTTGGCATTGGCAGGTGGCACTGATGGCTTTAGTTGGCACTGGATGGTGGCACTGGTATTGCCACTGGCAGATGGCACTGGATGGCAAGTGTCACCCCCCTCAGTACAGACCCCCTCTCCCTCCAGTATAGACACCCCCCCCCCCCCGGCTACAGACACCAGAGAGCGGTGTGTGTCCCACGAGCGCGGGCCCCTCCTCCTCTGTGAGCGTAAACAGAGAGGAGGGCCACCGCGCTGGGTGTACCAAGATGGCCGTGGCTCCGGAGCTAAGCCGAAGCCGCAGTCTTTCCTGATGCTGTGACCGCGGCGGCAATCCGCGGATCTGCGGATTGCCACCGCAGTCACAGCATCAGGAAAGGCCGCGGCTTCAGCCTAGCTCCGGATCCGTGGCACCGCTAGCGGCCATGTAAAATATCGGCCTAATTTGAATAAAAATCGGCCGATGCTGATTTCTCCAAATATTGGCCGATATATCGGTCGACCTCTAATTCTAACTGTAGAGGGATGGGCTACCAGTGACATGACACTGATCACTTCTCCAGATGACAGGGAGCAGACGATCAGTGTCCTGTCACTAGGCAGAACAGGGAAATGCCTTGTTTACACTGGCATCTCCCCGTTCTGCCGCTCCGCGAGACGATCGCGGGCACCCGGCAGACATCGTGTCCGCGGGCACGCGGAAGGCACCCACAATGCCGTGATTTAAAGGGGACGCACCTGTACGCCCATTTGAACAGCCGAACCATTGTGCCGACGTGTATATCGTGGTGTGCTGGTAAAATAACGCAGTGCCGCATCGCAAAAAAATGGCCTGGTCATGAAATGGGGGGGGGGGGGGGGACTTCTGGAGCTCAAGTGGTTAATGTATAACTTTTTTTTCTCATAAGTGAGACTCTCCCTCTCTCTTTGTCTTCCATTATCACTGAAATAAAAGGAAAAGGAAAAGTCCTACGTTTTGATGTCATCAGAACGGGAATAGAGTTGAAATCTTTTGGTAGGGACTGCAGTTGTGGTGACAGCGAGATTTTCCCGCGCTTTGGAGGCATTTCCTCTCACTTCCTGTTTGGCTATGAGACAGGAAGTTAAGGGAAATCTCCTCAGTTGGGACAGAAATGGGGAGACAAAAACAGACCAGGGTATAACCCGCCCTATTTTGTATCCAAAAAGGGGAAAATGTTTTAATAGTTCTACTTTTAATGATTTTTTTTTTTAGCTCCTAAAGGGCATTGGATGCTTTTTTATTTTTTTGCTACTTGTGGAACTACAAAGGACTTTGGACTCTTAAGACTTTCGTTTTGCCACTTTTTTGTTTGTTCTACAACTCTCTAAGATAAGGGGGGAGCTAGTTATATTTGTCTTCTGTAAGATAAGGAACATTAACCTCCAAACATCACAGCATTGGGGATCCCAGATTATTGATCTTAACCACTTAAGACCCGGACCAAAATGCAGCTAAAGGACCAGGCCAGTTTTTGCGATTCTGCACTGCGTCGCTTTAACTGACAATTGCGCGGTCATGCGACGTGGCTCCCAAACAAAATTGGCGTCCTTTTTTCCCCACAAATAGAGCTTTCTTTTGGTGGTATTTGATCACCTCTGCGTTTTTTTTTTTTTGCGCTATAAACAAAAATAGAGCGAACATTTTGAAAAAAATTCAATATTTTTTACTTTTTTTTTTCTATAATAAATATCCCAAAAATATATAAAACATTATTTGTTTTCCTCAATTTAGGCCGATACGTATTCTTCTACCTATTTTTGGTAAAAAAAAATCACAATAAGCGTTTATCGATTGGTTTGTACAAAATTTATAGCGTTTACAAAATAGGGGATAGTTTTATTGCATTTTTATAATTTTTTTTTTTTTACTACTAATGGCGGCGATCAGCGATTTTTTTTTCGTAACTGCGACATGGCGGACACTTCGGACAATTTTGACACATTTTTGGGACCATTGTCATTTTCACAGCAAAAAATGCTATAAAAATGCACTGATTACTGTGAAAATGACAATTGCAGTTTGGGAGTTAACCACAAGGGGGCGCTGAAGGGGTTATGTGTGACCTCAGATTGTGTTTCCCTATAAAAGGGAACACACGATCGATGACGGCGCCACAGTGAAGAACAGGGAAGGTGTGTTTACACACAGCTCTGCCCATTCTTCAGCTCCGATTGTGGGACTCCAGCGGCGATCGGGTCCGCGAGTCCCGCGGCCACGGAGCTTCGGACCAGGTCGCGTGCACGCGCCTGACCCCACAGCTGGGCTTAAAGAGCCACGTACATTTACGTGGATGTGCCCAGCCGTGCCATTCTGCCGACGTATATCGGCGTGAAGGGGTCCTTAAGTGGTTAAAGAGGTTGTAAAGGTACAATTTTTTTTCCCCCTAAATTTCTTCCTTTACCTCAGTGCCGTCCTCCTTCACTTACCTCATCCTTCCATTTTGCTTTTAAATGTCCTTATTTCTTCTGAGAAATCCTCACTTCCTGTTCTTCTGTCTGTAACTCCACACAGTAATGCGAGGCCTTCTCCCTGGTGTGGAGTGTCGTGCTCGCCCCCTCCCTTGGGCTACAGGAGAGTCAGGATGCTCTCTATGTTGCAGATAGAGAAAGGAGCCGTGTTAGTGGGCGTCCTATCTGCAACATAGAGAGCATCCTGAGGGAGGGGGCGAGCACGACACTCCACACCAGGGAGAAAGCCTTGCATTACTGTGTGGAGTTACAGACAGAAGAACAGGAAGTGAGGATTTCTCAGAAGAAATAAGGACATATAAAAGCAAAATGGAAGGATGAGGTAAGTGAAGGAGGACTGCACTAAGGTAAAGGAAGATATTTATGTTTTTTTTTTTTCCTTTACAACCCCTTTACAGGTTTAGGTTCACCTTTGGTAACACGTTCTATGTTACACTCGTATTTTGGGTGTAACATGTTACCTAAGAAGCACCTGTCTGCGCTCCTCCAATCCCCTTCCTGTGACAGTGGATGGGGGATCTTCTCCCTGCAATCGCTGTCACAGTGTAAAAACAGCGCAGCCATGCGGGGGCTCCACCCACACAGCTGCATCATCCATTCACAGTGATCTGTGCATGAATGAAATACAGATACTATCTGTCGCTGCGGCTAAAGGCTTGTAGTTCAGTGTCTGTGTTTTTTTTTTTATATATATTATTATTATTATTCTATTTATTGCAATTTTTATTTTATCAGTCCTGTTGGGGGGCTATGGTGAGATATCCGGGGTCTTAACAGACCTCTGACTTTTCCCCCTTTTGAGACAGGGAAAGGGACTAGGGACACAGATTCCCCAGCCCCTTTCTCAGCAGCCTCTGCTGCACTGAAAATGAATGGAGAGGAGACAGCGGCTTCTCTTCATTCATTAACTGAGACATTGTAATCACAGGAGGTTACAATGTTTCAGTTATGTGAATTGACAGAGTCGGTGATCACTGACTGTTTATTTCGGAAAAAGTAGGAGCCAAGAGGGGGACAGATGCACAGAGGGGAATACGGAAAAGAGAGGGGGACAGATGCACGGAGGGGGACATGGAGGAGAGAGGGGGACAGATGCATGGAGGGGGATACGGAAAAGAGAGGAGGACAGATGCACGGAGGGGGATGGAGGAGAGAGGGGGACAGATGCACGGAGGGGGACACAGAGGAGAGAGGGGGACAGATGCACGGAGGGGGATGGAGGAGAGAGGGGGACAGATGCACGGAGGGGGACACGGAGGAGAGAGGGGGACAGATGCACGGAGGGGGACACGGAGAAGAGGGGGACAGATGCATAGAGGAGAAGACAGGGGGACAGATGCACAGAGGAGGATACGGAGAAGAGAGGGGGACAGATGCACAGAGGGGGACACGGAGGAGAGAGGGGGACAGATGCACGGAGGGGGACACGGAGGAGAGAGGGGGACAGATGCACAGAGGGGGACACGGAGGAGAGAGGGGGACAGATGCACAGAGGAGAAGAGAGGGGGACAGATGCACGGAGGGGGACATGGAGGAGAGAGGGGGACAGATGCACAGAGGGGGACACGGAGGAGAGAGGGGGACAGATGCACGGAGGAGAGAGGGGGACAGATGCACGGAGGAGAGAGGGGGACAGATGCACGGAGGAGAGAGGGGGACAGATGCACGGAGGGGGACATGGAGGAGAGAGGGGGACAGATGCACAGAGGGGGACACGGAGGAGAGAGGGGGACAGATGCACGGAGGAGAGAGGGGGACAGATGCACGGAGGAGAGAGGGGGACAGATGCACGGAGGAGAGAGGGGGACAGATGCACGGAGGAGAGAGGGGGACAGATGCACGGAGGAGAGAGGGGGACAGATGCACGGAGGAGAGAGGGGGACAGATGCACAGAGGGGGACACGGAGGAGAGAGGGGGACAGATGCACAGAGGGGGACACGGAGGAGAGAGGGGGACAGATGCACAGAGGGGGACACGGAGGAGAGAGGGGGACAGATGCACAGAGGGGGACACTGAGGAGAGAGGGGGACAGATGCACAGAGGGGGACACGGAGGAGAGAGGGGGACAGATGCACGGAGGGGGACACGGAGGAGAGAGGGGGACAGATGCACCCAGGGGGACACGGAGGAGAGAGGGGGACAGATGCACCCAGGGGGACACGGAGGAGAGAGGGGGACAGATGCACAGAGGGGGACACGGAGGAGAGAGGGGGACAGATGCACGGAGGGGGACATGGAGGAGAGACGGGGACACGGAGCAGCATGGAGGGGGACACGGAGGAGGACTGGAGGAGAATAGGGGACAGTCAGCGGTGATCGTGTGTGGAAGAGAAGCACCGATCACTGCTGAAAGCCACGGCGGGGGGCGGGGCGGATTAAGAGAGAGGACCAGCTGTCAGACTTTTAGACCTATACAGGGAGATCGTTGCTTGTAACTCCCCCACCGCACCGATCACCCTGACTGCCCAGGTATCGGGTGAAGCATCGGAGCATTTGCCTGAATACAAGAACTCGGGAAATGCTCGGTATCGGCACAGACACTAGTATCGGTATCGGGACAACCCTACCACGTATACCGCTGACCGTTTTTAGCGCTCAAAGGAACTTTGTGTATGTTGACCAGTTTGAGACCCCTGATCTAGAGGGATATGCTCTGTTCATATTCCATGTCTGAGACTTTTGATACAGGAAAAGCTGACACGTTTCGGGGGTCCAAAGGGCCCTTCGTCAGGGTAGGTACTGTTGAGTGAGGCTTATAGTGGGAGGATAATGGAGGAATGAATGAGTATGATGGTTCCAGAAGCCTCGGGGGAAGAAAAAACCTTCCCTCTCTGTCCTGAACTGATAAAAGAAGTTGTGGTTGAGTTCTCAGACAAGACTGACCCTCCGATCCTCCATAGTCAGTCTCTCCCGTCCTCTGATGGTTCTCTGAAGTCCTCGGTCTCTCCCTCGTGTCCCGGATTCCGGGTTACTTCATTGTATTTGTCAGGACACGTCTCGTGTTTATTTCTCCTATCTGTATTCTATATAAAAGGAAAATAAAACACACCCTGTTACAATGTTTCCTAAATCTTGCAGCGTTCCAGGCGGCGGCGGCGGTGGGGGACGGGACGGATGTCGTACATACGTAAGTCTCCCGGTCTCTTATATGTTTAACCATTTCTCTCCCCTCCAGGGAATCCTTCATGTGTGGATCGTCCTTCATGAAACATGGATGACAAGGCTTCTGTGGGGAAGATCAGCGTGTCCTCCGACTCCGTGTCCACCCTGAACAGCGAAGACTTTGTGCTGGTCTACCAACAAGGGGATGAAATGCATTCCGCAAACAATGGCAGCGACGACGAGAAGCCTGGGCTCAAGGTGAGCGTCTTGTGTCACTCACTTCAATCTACCTGGGGGGGGCGCATTACTATGCATTCATTTAAAGTGGAGGTCTTGTGGCTTCACTTCCTGGTTCCCTACTGCGCATGCGCGAGTTGTGCTGCGCGGTCCGAATGGTCCCTGCTGTCTTCTGGGAACTGTGTGTCTCCCAGAAGACAGCAGGGGGTGGCGGAGGAGGCGCCAGACGTGGCGTAGATAGCCGCAAATAATGCGGGTATGTCCGGAAGTGGGAGCAAATACCTGTATTAAAGAAGAGTCCCACCCTAGGAATTAACTTTCTATTAACAGCTCGCCTTTAATGGCTGTTACTAGGCAGATTTCGTAATTTTCATAGTTCCTGGTCCTAGGTGGTTCAACTTCCAGTCCTAAGACCCCATTGCCTCCTGTCTCCTGCACAGCCCCCCCCTGTCCTCTGCGCGTGCACAGCCCTCCCCCCTGTCCTCTGCGCGTGCACAGCCCTCCCCCTGTCCTCTGCGCGTGCACAGCCCTCCCCCCCGTCCTCTGCGCGTGCACAGCCCTCCCCCCGTCCTCTGCGCGTGCACAGCCCTCCCCCCCGTCCTCTGCGCGTGCACAGCCCTCCCCCCCGTCCTCTGCGCGTGCACAGCCCTCCCCCCCGTCCTCTGCGCGTGCACAGCCCTCCCCCCGTCCTCTGCGCGTGCACAGCCCTCCCCCCCCGTCCTCTGCGCGTGTACAGCCCTCCCCCCCCGTCCTCTGTGCGTGCACAGCCCTCCCCCCCCCGTCCTCTGCGCGTGCACAGCCACCCCCCCCCCCCCCCCCGTCCTCTGCGCGTGCACAGCCCTCCCCCCCCCCCGTCCTCTGCGCGTGCACAGCCCTCCCCCCCCCCGTCCTCTGCGCGTGCACAGCCCCCCCCCCCCCCCGTCCTCTGCGCGTGCACAGCCCTCCCCCCCCCCCCCCGTCCTCTGCGCGTGCACAGCCCTCCCCCCTCCCCCCGTCCTCTGCGCGTGCACAGATCTCCCCCCCCGTCCTCTGCGCGTGCACAGCCCTCCCCCCCCCCGTCCTCTGCGCGTGCACAGCCCTCCCCCCCCCGTCCTCTGCGCGTGCACAGCCCTCCCCCCCGTCCTCTGCGCGTGCACAGCCCTCCCCCCCCGTCCTCTGCGCGTGCACAGCCCCCCCCCCCGTCCTCTGCGCGTGCACAGCCCTCCCCCCCCCCGTCCTCTGCGCGTGCACAGCCCTCCCCCCCCGTCCTCTGCGCGTGCACAGCCCTCCCCCCCCCGTCCTCTGCGCGTGCACAGCCCTCCCCCCGTCCTCTGCGCGTGCACAGCCCTCCCCCCCGTCCTCTGCGCGTGCACAGCCCCTCCCCCCGTCCTCTGCGCGTGCACAGCCCCCCCCCCCCCCCGTCCTCTGCGCGTGCACAGCCCTCCCCCCCCCCCCCGTCCTCTGCGCGTGCACAGCCCTCCCCCCCCCCCCGTCCTCTGCGCGTGCACAGCCCTCCCCCCCCCCCCGTCCTCTGCGCGTGCACAGCCCTCCCCCCCCCCCGTCCTCTGCGCGTGCACAGCCCTCCCCCCGTCCTCTGCGCGTGCACAGCCCCCCCCCCCGTCCTCTGCGCGTGCACAGCCCTCCCCCCCCGTCCTCTGCGCGTGCACAGCCCCCCCCCCCCCCCGTCCTCTGCGCGTGCACAGCCCTCCCCCCGTCCTCTGCGCGTGCACAGCCCTCCCCCCGTCCTCTGCGCGTGCACAGCCCCCCCCCCCCGTCCTCTGCGCGTGCACAGCCCTCCCCCCCGTCCTCTGCGCGTGCACAGCCCTCCCCCCGTCCTCTGCGCGTGCACAGCCCTCCCCCCGTCCTCTGCGCGTGCACAGCCCTCCCCCCCCGTCCTCTGCGCGTGCACAGCCCTCCCCCCCCCCTGTCCTCTGCGCGTGCACAGCCCTCCCCCCCCCGTCCTCTGCGCGTGCACAGCCCCCCCCCCGTCCTCTGCGCGTGCACAGCCCCCCCCCCCCCCCCGTCCTCTGCGCGTGCACAGCCCTCCCCCCCCCCGTCCTCTGCGCGTGCACAGCCCTCCCCCCCCCCCCCGTCCTCTGCGCGTGCACAGCCCTCCCCCCCCCCCCCCGTCCTCTGCGCGTGCACAGCCCTCCCCCCCCGTCCTCTGCGCGTGCACAGCCCCCCCCCCCCGTCCTCTGCGCGTGCACAGCCCCCCCCGTCCTCTGCGCGTGCACAGCCCTCCCCCCCCCCCGTCCTCTGCGCGTGCACAGCCCTCCCCCCCCCCCCGTCCTCTGCGCGTGCACAGCCCTCCCCCCCGTCCTCTGCGCGTGCACAGCCCTCCCCCCCCCCCCCGTCCTCTGCGCGTGCACAGCCCTCCCCCCCCCCGTCCTCTGCGCGTGCACAGCCCTCCCCCCCCCGTCCTCTGCGCGTGCACAGCCCTCCCCCCCCGTCCTCTGCGCGTGCACAGCCCTCCCCCCCGTCCTCTGCGCGTGCACAGCCCCCCCCCGTCCTCTGCGCGTGCACAGCCCCCCCCGTCCTCTGCGCGTGCACAGCCCTCCCCCCCCCCGTCCTCTGCGCGTGCACAGCCCCCCCCCCCCCCCGTCCTCTGCGCGTGCACAGCCCTCCCCCCCCCGTCCTCTGCGCGTGCACAGCCCTCCCCCCCCCCCGTCCTCTGTGCGTGCACAGCCCCCCCCCCCGTTGGCAGCGTGTGTACAATAAAAAAGGAAAAAAAGCTCAACTGCCTTGTTTTACCGTCTCCCAACTTCCCACGTGAAGGAGCCCATAGACCGGGACGCCTCAAGGCTGAAAATACTGTTGAAGGAAGAAGTGGGAAAAGGTTAAAAGGTTGAGAAATGCCGATTGAAACATCGGCTGGGAAAGTGAGGAAATCGCGTGCTGGGAGTCAGCCGGTGATTTGTGTTGCTCGGGTGCAGGTAGGTTTCGGCTCATCGACTCGCATCACTTGTTCTGTTTGTTTCCTAATTGTTGCTGAGCCTGTTCTGGGATCTCTGCCCGGCATGTCTACACAAGATCTGTTGGCGGCACCTCATCCGCAAAACCACAGATCCCGCCGGAGACCATAGAAGAGTGGAGTTTGGTGTACACCGGTTTATGAGGACAGGGAGGGAGGATACTCCGAGTGTTACAGAAGGGAGGATACTCCGAGTGTGACAGAAGGGAGGATACTCCGAGTGTGACAGAAGGGAGGATACTCCGAGTGTGACAGAAGGGAGGATACTCCGAGTGTGACAGAAGGGAGGATACTCCGAGTGTGACAGAAGGGAGGATACTCCGAGTGTGACAGAAGGGAGGATACTCCGAGTGTGACAGAAGGGAGGATACTCCGAGTGTGACAGAAGGGAGGATACTCCGAGTGTGACAGAAGGGAGGATACTCCGAGTGTTACAGAAGGGAGGATACTCCGAGTGTGACAGAAGGGAGGATACTCCGAGTGTGACAGAAGGGAGGATACTCCATGTGTTACAGAAGGGAGGATACTCCGAGTGTGACAGAAGGGAGGATACTCCGAGTGTGACAGAAGGGAGGATACTCCGAGTGTGACAGAAGGGAGGATACTCCGAGTGTGACAGAAGGGAGGATACTCCGAGTGTGACAGAAGGGAGGATACTCCGAGTGTGACAGAAGGGAGGATACTCCGAGTGTGACAGAAGGGAGGATACTCCGAGTGTGACAGAAGGGAGGATACTCCGAGTGTGACAGAAGGGAGGATACTCCGAGTGTGACAGAAGGGAGGATACTCCGAGTGTGACAGAAGGGAGGATACTCCGAGTGTGACAGAAGGGAGGATACTCCGAGTGTGACAGAAGGGAGGATACTCCGAGTGTGACAGAAGGGAGGATACTCCGAGTGTGACAGAAGGGAGGATACTCCGAGTGTGACAGAAGGGAGGATACTCCGAGTGTGACAGAAGGGAGGATACTCCGAGTGTGACAGAAGGGAAGAGAGTCTTTGTCTCAGGAGAGAGAGGAGAAGCCCAAAGACTGGCGGGGTGCAAACAAGACAAATTACTTTTACCTTGTGTTCATCACCCCCGCCATCCTTTTCCACTGGCTGAGGGATTTATTTTTTTACCATTTAAAGACTTATTTCGATTTGAGGTTGTGGGGGGAGGGTTTTAAAAACATCCAGTCTGTGTCGGCCCTCTCCCTTGGTCGGCGTGGGCCCCCTGCCTTGGTCGGCGTGGGCCCCCTGCCTTGGTCGGCGTGGGCCCCCTGCCTTGGTCGGCGTGGGCCCCCTGCCTTGGTCAGTTATATGCCCCCTGTCTCGGTCGGTCCGTGGTGGGCCCCCTGTCTCGGTCGGTGCGTTGTGGGCCCCCTGTCTCGGTCGGTCCGTGGTGGGCCCCCTGTCTCGGTCGGTCCGTGGTGGGCCCCCTGTCTCGGTCGGTCCGTGGTGGGCCCCCTGTCTCGGTCGGTCCGTGGTTGGGCCCCCTGTCTCGGTCGGTCCGTGGTGGGCCCCCTGTCTCGGTCGGTCCGTGGTGGGCCCCCAGTCTCGGTCGGTCCGTGGTTGGACCCCCTGTCTCGGTCGGTCCGTGGTTGGGCCCCCTGTCTCGGTCGGTCCGTGGTTGGGCCCCCTGTCTCGGTCGGTCCGTGGTTGGGCCCCCTATCTCGGTCCAGGCCAGCCCATGTCTGCCCCTATCCAACCCTGTCGGCCCCTTTCGGCCCGTGTCTTGCCCATCAGTATAGGGGAAAAAAAATACTTATTTGCAAAATTTTATGACAGAAATATTACGTTTTTAAATACCACCAAAAAAAAATGTCATATGTGTACAATGTTACATGACCGCATAATTGTCATTCAAAGTGTGACAGCGCTGACAGCTGAAAATTGGTCTGGGTAAAAGATGGGGGGGGGGGGGATTACCTGGTAGGCAAGTGATAATTTGTTCAGCCCTGCCCTAAGCTAAGCCCCGCCTCCTGTGATGGGTGATGTGGACACCACCAGAAGGTAGCAGAGGGTTGCCTACATCTTTGTAGCCTGGGGTGGGGGGGAGGGGAAGTGCTGGGTGATGATTCTTTTTGCAGAAGTGAGGAAATATTCTCCAATTGTGTAAGAGGGAGGGAGAGAGGGGAGGAGCCAGGATTGTACTTTCATGAGTGAAGGTCTGCTGAAGATACCAAGGTAATGTATGCTTTGTTTTTTCATGAGAAAAATGTAACTGGTTATAGAGGCTGAAAGTTTTTTTACCTTAATGCATTCTGTGCAGCGCCCCCCACAGCCCCCCCTAATACTTACCTGAGCTCCCTCTCGATCCAGCGATGTGCACGAGTGCCTCGGCTCTCTGGGGTCTCTTCCTCATTGATTGGTCAATCACCCCCAATGAGAGAGAGAGGACGGGGCCGAGCCATGGCTCCATGTCTGAATGGACACGCACAGCAAAGCCTTGCTTGGGTGCCCCCGCTGCAAACGGCTTGCTCTGGGGGGCACTCAACAGAAGGGGAGGGGCTAGGAGCGCCGACCAGGGACCTGAAAAGAGGAGGATCCGGGCTGCTCTGTACAAAACCATTACATAGAGCAGGTGACCAGAACATGTTGTTTTTTGTTTTTCGTTTTGCCTTAAACAACTTCCATACCGGGCCTATTCTGGCACTTCTCTCCTAGAAAATTACTCAGAACCCCCAAACACTATACAGTGGGGATAGAAAGTTTGGGCACCCCAGGTAAAAATGTGTATTAACCACTTAAGCCCCGGACCATTTTGTTGCTAAATGCCCAGGCCAGGTTTTGCGATTCGGCACTGCGTCGCTTTAACTGACAATTGCGCGGTCGTGCGACGTTGCTTCCAAACAAAATTGGCGTCCTTTTTTCCCCACAAATAGAGCTTTCTTTTAATGGTATTTGATCACCACTGCGGTTTTTATTTTTTGCGCTATAAACAAAAATAGAGCGTCAATTTTGAAAAAAATTCAATATTTTTTACTTTTTGCTATAATAAATATCCCCCCAAAATATATATAAAAAAAAAAATTCCTCTGTTGAGGCCGATACTTATTCTACCTATTTTTGGTAAAAAAAATCGCAATAAGTGTTTATCGATTGGTTTGCGCAAAATACGGGATAGTTTTATTGCATTTTTATTAATTATTTTTTTTTTTACTACTATTGGCGGCGATCAGCGATTTTTTTTCGTGACTGCGACATTATGGCGGACACTTCGGACAATTTTGACACATTTTTGGCACCATTGTCATTTTCACAGCAAAAAATGCATTTAAATTGCATTGTTTATTGTGAAAATGACAGTTGCAGTTTGGGAGTTAACCACAGGGGGGCGCTGTAGGGGTTAGTGTTCACTTTGTGTGTGTTTACAACTGTAGGGGGGTGTGGCTGTAGGTCTGACGTCATCGATCAAGTCTCCCTTATATAAGGGATCACTCGATCGATGCGCCGCCACAGTGAAGCACGTGTTTACATACGGCTCTCCCTGTTCTTCAGCTCCGGGGACCGATCGCGACAGAGCGGCTATAAACGAATAGCTGCGCCGTCGTCCCGGATCGCTCCCCGAGGTAAGCCGCACGCAGCAGGGGGGGGGGGGGGGGGTCCCGATCGGACCCCCGACCCGCTAGAAGGCAGGGACATATATATATACGCCCATCTGCCTGTACGTAAATAGGCGTGCGGCGGGCGTTAAGTGGTTAATGTGCATAACGAAGCCAAGGAAAGATGGAAAAATCTCCAAAAGTCCTCAAATTACAGATTAGACATTCTTATAATATGTCAAAAGAAGTTAGATTTTATTTCCATCATTTACACTTTCAAAAATTACAGAAAACAAAAAAAAAGGTGTCTGCAAAAGTTTGGGCACCCTGCAGAATTTCTAGCATGCACCGCCCCCTTTGCAAAGCTGAGAGCTGCCAGTGTCATGGATTGTTCTCAATCATCATCTGGGAAGACCAGGTGATGTCACTCTCAAAGGTTTTAAATGCCCAGACTCATCTGACCCTCCCCCAACAATCGGCACCATGGGTTCTTCTAAGCAGATGTCTAGAAAACTGCAAATAGTTGTCGCTCACAAAGCTGGAGAAGCTATAAGAAGATAGCAAATCATTTTCAGATGTCAATATCCTCTGTTTCTCGGAATGTAATTAAGAAATGGCAGTCATCAGGAACAGTGGAAGTTAAAGCAAGATCTGGAAGACCAAGAAAAATATCAGACAGAACGGCTCGCAGGATTGTGAGAAAAGCAATTCAAATTCAATACTAATATACCCTTGATGCCCATAGTCCACACATACATACATATGCCTGTGTGAACCAATATGGAATGATCACTATAATGTCTTTCTCCATGTGGTTTCCTTTATTGATTTGGGTTTTTACAATTTTATGATTAATAAATATATACTTTGATTCTTATACATCCATTCCGTCTATGGCCTCATTTAAAGTCCCAAACTTCCCGTTTATATCCTCTATTTTTGTTTATAGCGCAAAAAATAAAAACCGCAGAGGTGATCAAATCCCACCAAAAGAAAGCTCTATTTGTGGGGGAAAAAAAGGACGCCAATTTTGTTTGGGAGCCACGTCGCACGACTGCGCAATTGTCAGTTAAAGCTACGCAGTGCCGAATCACAAAAAGAGGCTGGGTCCTTTACCTGCATTTTGGTCCGGGTCTTAAAGGAGTTCTCTGACCTAAAACTTTTAACCCCCGCTGTGCCCGGGCTGTAAAAAAATAGAAAATAAACTTTCACTTACCTGCCTACGATCCCCTGTTGTTCCGATATCGCCGTCCCGTTCTCCGGTCCCGGTCTCTTCCACTTCCTGTGTGTCGGTGACTCATAGTGCGCTCAGCCTATCAGTGGCCGCGACGGGACATTGCTGCGGCCGCTGATAGGCTGAGCGCACTATGAGTCACCGACACACAGGAAGCGGAAGGGGCCCGGGACCGGAGAACGGGACGGCGATATCGGAACAACAGGGGATCGTAGGCAGGTAAGTGACAGTTTATTTTCTATTTTTTTACAGCCCGGGCACAGCGGGGGTTAAAAGTTTTAGGTCAGAGAACTCCTTTAAGTGGTTAATGCATAGAATGCATTAAGGTGAAAAAACATTTACCTTTACAACCCCTTTAACCCCCTAACCTTAAGGGGGGTCAGTCACCGATCAAGGTAAAGAGTCTCTCACGGAGACTCTTTACCACGTGTCCAATCACGGCTGTTCACGATGTAAATAGGAAAAGCCGGTAATCGGCTTTTCCTCACTCGCGTCTGTCAGAGTAGAGGAGAGCCGATCGGCTGCTCCTGTGACGGGGGGGGGTTTGTGCTGATCGATCATCAGCCCAGCCCCCCCCCCCCCCCCGAGGATGCCCACTGGACCACCAGGGATGCCCACTGGACCACCAGGGATGGCCATATAGACCACCAGAAAAAAAAAAAAAAAAGGATGCCACCCTAGACCACCAGGGATGAGGAGGACACAAAAAATGGGTGCTACAATGGGCATTACTGATTGGCAGGCATTGTTTGGCACTGATTGGCATCTATTAGTACAACACATACAATAGTGCCCATCTATGCCCATCCGTGCCGCCTATCAGTGCCCATCCATGCCGCCTATCAGTGCCCATCCCTGCCGCCTATCTGTGCCCATCTGTGCCACCTATCCATGCCCATGCGTGCCGCCTATCCAAGCCCATCCATGCCGCCTATCCGTGCTGCCTATCAGTGCCGCATATTAGTGCCCAACAATGCCACCACATCAGTGCCACCTCATTGGTGCCCATCAGTGCCGTCTTATCAGTGCCCGTCAGTGCAGTACCATCAGTGCCCATCAGTGAAGGAGAAAACGTACTTATTTACAATGTTTTATAACAGAAACAAAAAAAACGTGTTTTTTTTTCAAAATTTTCAGTCATTTTTTTTTGCAGAAAATAAAAATCCCAGAGGTGATCAAATACCACCAAAAGAAAGCTCTATTTGTGGGTACAAAATGATAAAAATTTTGTTTGGGTACAGTGTAGCATGACCGCGCAATTGTCATTCAAAGTGCAACAGCGCTGAAAGCTAAAAATTGGTCTGGGCGGGAAGGTGTATAAGTGCCCCCCGGTATGGAAGGGGTTAAGAGGAAAATATTTTTGTCTTTACAACCCTTTAATCTCGCTAACCTCTTCAAAAAAAAAGTTTACAAATGAATAAATAAAAGTGGATGAACATCAACAAATGATGAAACTGATGATATTTTTTTCTCTATTGGCTAATAAAAAAACGCCAAAGTTCAAAATGCTTTAGAAACGCTGTATAGAAAACGCACATACAAACGTCTGAAGAAACCCCCGACAAGCTCCACATTCAGGTGTGAATTGTGTTTTTTTATTTTTTATTTATTTTTTGTAGATTGTGGGGAACGGAAGCGAGCAGCAGCTCCAGAAGGAGCTGGAAGACGTTCTGATGGACACGCCAACGGAAGATCACGAGAGCCAAGCGGAGGAGGGGGACCCGGTACATCCAGAGGAGGAATTGGACGAATCCTCTAATGAAACCTCCACCGCGTCTTCCTCTATTAACCCCTCCTCCGTGGGACTACAGAAACAGGAGATGAGTCTGCCGGTGAAATCGGGACAGCAAGGTAATTGTTGGCTTGCAGTTTTATTATTCATGAGCTGCTGATGTTTTGAATGGCAAACGACACCACTTATTATACAGAGTATTCTTCATTTACACAACATCATTTACTATTGTGTTTTCTTTTTTAGATGTTAACCTCTTTGTGCCCAAGGGTAAAACAAATGTTCATACCTAAGCACAATTTTGCAACTTTGACATGTGTTAGTAAAACAGTACTTATTATCACAACTTAAAGCGGGGGTTCACCCTGTTAAAAAAAAAAAAAATGTTTTTTTTTATTATTCCATTACTTTCGGCATCGTAGCGCGAGCTACAGTATGCCGGTCCTAAATTTTTAATCCCCGTACTCACTGTGCTATCGTTGATTGAAGAATCCGGGGAATGGGCGTTCCTATGGTGAGAGAAGGTGATTGACGGCCGGCCCTGGCACGTCACGCTTCTCCGGAAATAGCCGAAATAGGCTTGGCTATTCACGGCGCCTGCGCATAGCCTGTGCGCAGGCGCTGTGAATAGCCGAGACCTACTCCGGCTGTCTTCGGGGAGCGTGACGTGCCAGAGCCGGCCGTCAATCATCCTCCCTCTCCATAGGCACGCCCATTCCCCGCGGGAGTCGGATTCTTCAATCAACAATAGCACAGTGAGTACGGGGATTAAAAATTTAAGACCGGCATACCGTAGCTCGCGCTACGATGCCGAAAGTAATGGAATAATGAGGTGAAGGAGGGTGAACTACCGCTTTAATATTATTATTTTTTTATGGTTGAACTGGATGGACTTTTTTTTCAACCTGACTAACTATGTAACTACCGTATTTATTGGGGTATAGCACCCCTAAAGTTGCAGCGGATTCCTGTGGGAAATTTTTTTTTTTTTACTTACAGTTTTGGTGTCTTGTGCGGTGTCCATCGGCGGCCTCGTCGGGTCCGGCGTCCGTCTGCGGCTTCGGGTGTCCTCTTCGTCGGGTCCGGCGTCCTTCTGCGGCGTCCTCCCTGCTCGTTTCCCGCCCCGAGTTTGAATTCTGCACCGACATATACCGAGCGCAGTACACTCGTGTATTGTTGGGCAGGCTCGGCAACTCTCGCGCTGACATCCTGTACGTCCAGGACGTGAGCGCGGAAGGAGCCGAGACTGCCCGAGTGTACTGCGCTCGGTATATGTCGGCGCAGTATTCAAACTCGGCACGGGTATCGGCGTATACCGCGCACCCACGCTGCTGCTGTGCTTGGAAGTAAAAGTGATCTGCAGACATATTGGGGAAGTGTAGCTGCGGCCAGTGGGAATTCATAAGGCTTATTATAAGCCTCTTAGAGGTGAGAGGCTGGTGTTACTGGTCACTTGGAGTGGAGCACGTTTTTTTGGATTTGTCCTTGAGCACTGCACTTTAAGAATAATCCTGTGGGTAATTTACTACCTTCGGGCTGCATGTTTTGGATTTTTTCCCTGGATTGTTATCCTGCACATTATCATTTCACAATTGCATGAAGACTTTTTTCACTATATTTTCTTAATATGTTTGGACTTCAGTTATATTGATTATGTATTGGATGAAATTCGCTCTGTTGCACTTTATTAGCACTTTATATATTGCTGCACAAAATTTATATATTGTATATTTTTCATTGATGTTATCACTGGTATATTTATTGGTTCCTAATTTATATACATCATCAGTGAGCACATTGCACTTTATTTGTTAGGTCATTTATTTGTGTAATTATTGGTAAGCGCCCCAACACCCTCCATTCCTCATGCACTGATTATTATTATTATTATTATTAGATTGGATTTATATAGCGCCAACAGTTTACGCATCGCTTTACAATATAAAAGGGAGACAGTTACAATACAATAAAATACAAGAGGATTAAGAGGGCCCTGCTCAGAAGAGCTTACAATCTAATAGGGTGGGGCAGGTGATACAAAAGGTTGTAACTGTGGGGGAATGAGCTGATGAAAGTGGTAAAAGATTAGTTGGAGACGTGATAAGGTTCCCTGAAGAGATGAGTTTTCAGGGATCGCCTGAAGGTAGCAAGAGTAAAGGAATAGCCGGACAGGTTGAGGTAGTGAGTTCCAGAGGATGGGAGAGGCTCTGGAGAAATCCTGGAGACGAGCATGGGAAGAGGAGACGAGAGAGCACTGATGGCTGGCACTGATTAATGAGCACTGATAGGTGGCAGTGGCCCTGATGGGTGGGCACTGATGGCTGGCACTAAAGGATGGCTGGCACAGGTGGATGGGCACTGACAGGTGGCTGGCACTTATGGGCACTGAAATAAATGACATGAGAGCAAAATAACTAAACTAGTATTTTCCTATGCTGACTGCACCTGCGATCTTGGTACACTCTGCACTCGTCCACATAAATGCAGCAGCGTACATCTTGTTACACCCAGTCCATATAGTTCAGGCCGGGTGTAACAAGATGTTCCCTGCTGGCTTAGGCCCCATTCACACCTCCGCGACAAAACGCCCGACGCCGGACGCTCGTGCCGCTGGAGGGGAGAATTCCCATTGCTGTCTATGAGATGGTTCACATCTCATAGACGCCGTACGCCTGCCGCCTGAAAAAAAGTCCTGGACCCTTTTTTTCAGGCGGCATTGACGTTCGGCCATACAAAGCAATGGGAAGGCTTTGTTAAAAAAAAAAAAAGTTACACACTCGCGGCAAAATATGCGGCGTATCTTGTCGCGGAGGTGTGAATGCAGCCTTAATGTGGCCGAGTGCAGAGTGTACCAAGATGGGCGTCGGATGTCCAAGCACTGACGGCAACACGGAGCGCCACTTCTGTTACCGAATGTGACGTCTCCGGTCACTGATGATGCAGATGGACCCTGCACCTCTGCCAGGCCAGCTTACCTGCTCGAGGATTCGATCTCCGCCTCCACCTGCTGTCTCCGCCCACTGACTTCGCCCCTATTGAACGCCGCCTCTCACATCCCAGGTATCGGATTAGGCATCGGGAGCATTTGTGCGAGTACAAGTATTTTTTTTTTATTATTATTATCAAAGGAAAACTCACCCAAAATAGTAAATACAAAAAAATATATACCCTATTTGCCCCCTAATTTTCCAGGAGAAATGTTGGTTTTGGGATATACTCGCCATATAAGACTACCCCCTTCCTACTAGTCTTTCTGGAAGCTGAGGGGTAGCCGGAACCGCTGACAGAAACAGGCTTTTTTCAAATCTCACTGTGCCATTATATTACATGCCCCCACTGTGCCGTCACTTTGCCCCCCACTGTGCCGTCACTTTGCCCCCCACTGTGCCGTCACTTTGCCCCCACTGTGCCATCATTTTGCCCCCTACTGTGCCATCACTTTGCCCCCACTGTGCCATCACTTTGCCCCCACTGTGCCATCACTTTGCCCCCACTGTGCCATCACTTTGCCCCCACTGTGCCATCACTTTGCCCCCACTGTGCCATCACTTTGCCCCCCACTGTGCCATCACTTCCCACCCCACTGTGCAAACAGGCTTTTTTCAAATCTCACTGTGCCATTACATACCTCACTGTGCCATTACATTACATGCCCCCACTGTGCCATCACTTGCCCCCACTGTGCCGTCACTTGCCCCCACTGTGCCGTCACTTTGCCCCCACTGTGCCGTCACTTTGCCCCCACTGTGCTGTCACTTTGCCCCCCACTGTGCCTTCACTTTGCCCCCCACTGTGCCATCACTTTGCCCCCCACTGTGCCATCACTTTGCCCCCCACTGTGCCATCACTTTGCCCCCGCCATCACTTCCCCCCACTGTGCCAACAGTGCCATCACTCACGTTTTGCCGATTTGTTTCCAGGCCGGTGACCGTCTCCGTTTTGCGAGCGTCCATGATTTGAAAGCCGCGCCTTCTTCTCAGCGTGTCCTGTGATAGGCGGAACACAAATTTTCCCAGCAGCGCCTCTGTCCTGTGTTCCGCCTATCACGGACGTCCTCTCGCCCGAGGATGAGAAGGCATCTGTGATGGGTATACCACAACGTACCTTCAGATGTTTAATGGAGGCCGTGTCACAATGGGCCAGGGCTGGTTTTGGTTTTTGGTGGAAAAAGGGGGGGGGGGGGCTGCTCAGTATTAGGTGGGGGGGGGGGCCTGCTCAGTATTAGGTGGGTGGTCATAATGTTATGGCTGTATAGGTAAGTAATGGTTTGTATACCTGACATGGCACTGATTTTTTTTTTTTATCTATATATTTAGCAGAGGGCGCGGATGCCTCGGATTTATTCTCACCCGTTCCTGATGAAGACAGCGTTGTGTTCAGTCAACTCACTTACCTCGGATGTGCCTCTGTGAACGCGCCACGCAGCGAAGTGGAAGCTCTTCGAATGATCTCTATTCTTGGGGGACAGTGCCAGAACGCGTTGGATGTGACGCTTTCCGTACCTAATGTGTCTGAGGGAACTGTCAGGTACAGACAAGTGTTTTTTTTTTTTTTACCTACCGTAAAAAAGTTGAGTGTTTCAGCCCCCCCCCCTTTTTTTTTTAGACTATAAATGCCCCCCCCTTTGCTTATACTCTAGTCTGTATACCTGAGTCCATGACATGCATATTCAGACGGCGGGCGTACAGAGTTAAAAAGTCGCCCCTCTTCCTGTTCCGTGATAGGCGGAACACTCAGTTTCCTAGCCGACACTGTGTTCAGTGTTCTGCCTATCACGGACATCCTCTCGTCCGTGATAGACGAGAGGACGTCCGTGATAGGCAGAACACTGATCTTTTTAACACTGCACGCCCGTTGTCTGAATATGCATGTCACTGAAAATCGGGTACACAGTTTGGCACAGTGAGGTCAGGCAGCAATGGGGCACAGTGAGGTCAGGCGTGCAATGGGGCACAGTGAGGTCAGGCGTGCAATGGGGCACAGTGAGGTCAGGCGTGCAATGGGGCACAGTGAGGTCAGGCGTGCAATGGGGCACAGTGAGGTCAGGCGTGCAATGGGGCACAGTGAGGTCAGGCGTGCAATGGGGCACAGTGAGGTCAGGCGTGCAATGGGCACAGTGAGGTCAGGCGTGCAATGGGGCACAGTGAGGTCAGGCGTGCAATGGGGCACAGTGAGGTCAGGCTGCAATGGGGCACATGAGTGGCCAATGCTCAATGAGTGAAGGTTGGCCCATGTAGTCTCATCCAATAGAAGCGTTGACAGGAGCTCACATGGCTCGCATTCATCGGTGGGGGGGCCACGGGTTGCCGAACCCTGCTCTAGAGACCATCCTGTTCCATGATAGGCAGAACACTCAGTTTCCTAGCCGACACTGTGTTCAGTGTTCTGCCTATCATGGACATCCTCTCGTCCGTGATAGAAGAGAGGATGTCCGTGATAGAAGAGAGGACGTCCGTGATAGACGAGAGGATGTCCGTGATAGGCAGAACACTGATCTTTTTAACACTGCATGCCCGTTGTCTGAATATGCACGTCACTGAAAATCGGGTACACAGATTGACACAGTGAGGTCAGGCTGCAATGGGGCACAGTGAGGTCAGGCTGGCAATGGGGCACAGTGAGGTCAGGCTGGCAATGGGGCACAGTGAGGTCAGGCTGGCAATGGGGCACAGTGAGGTCAGGCTGGCAATGGGGCACAGTGAGGTCAGGCATGCAATGGGGCACAGTGAGGTCAGGCGTGCAATGGGGCACAGTGAGGTCAGGCGTGCAATGGGCACAGTGAGGTCAGGCTGCAATGGGGCACAGTGAGGTCAGGCTGCAATGGGGCACAGTGAGGTCAGGCTGCAATGGGGCACAGTGAGGTCAGGCGTGCAACGGGGCACAGGGAGGTCAGGCGTGCAATGGGGCACAGGGAGGTCAGGCGTGCAATGGGGCACAGGGAGGTCAGGCGTGCAATGGGGCACAGTGAGGTCAGGCGTGCAATGGGGCACAGTGAGGTCAATGGGGCACAGTGAGGTCAGGCGTGCAATGGGGCACATGAGTGGCCAATGCTCAATGAGTGAAGGTTGGCCCATGTAGTCTCATCCAATAGAAGCGCTGACTGGAGCTCACATGGCCCGCATTCATCAGTGGGGGGGCCACGGGTTGCCGAACCCTGCTCTAGAGACCCGTCCTGTTCCATGATAGGCAGAACACTCAGTTTCCTAGCCGACACTGTGTTCAGTGTTCTGCCTATCATGGACATCCTCTCGTCCGTGATAGGAGGGGACGTCCGTGATAGGCAGAACACTGATCTTTTTAACACTGCACGCCCGCTGTCTGAATATGCATGTCACTGAAAATCGGGTACACAGTTTGGCACAGTGAGGTCAGGCGTGCAATGGGCACAGTGAGGTCAGGCTGCAATGGGGCACAGTGAGGTCAGGCTGCAATGGGGCACAGTGAGGTCAGGCGTGCAATGGGGCACAGTGAGGTCAGGCGTGCAATGGGGCACAGTGAGGTCAGGCGTGCAATGGGGCACAGTGAGGTCAGGCGTGCAATGGGCACAGTGAGGTCAGGCGTGCAATGGGGCACAGTGAGGTCAGGCGTGCAATGGGGCACAGTGAGGTCAGGCTGGCAATGGGGCACAGTGAGGTCAGGCTGGCAATGGGGCTCAGTGAGGTCAGGTGTGCAATGGGGCACAGTGAGGTCAGGCTGGCAATGGGGCACAGTGAGGTCAGGCGTGCAATGGGGCACAGTGAGGTCAGGCTGGCAATGGGGCACAGTGAGGTCAGGCTGGCAATGGGGCTCAGTGAGGTCAGGCTGGCAATGGGGCACAGTGAGGTCAGGCTGGCAATGGGGCACAGTGAGGTCAGCGTGCAATGGGGCACAGTGAGGTCAGGCGTGCAATGGGCACAGTGAGGTCAGGCGTGCAATGGGGCACAGTGAGGTCAGGCGTGCAATGGGCACAGTGAGGTCAGGCGTGCAATGGGGCACAGTGAGGTCAGGCGTGCAATGGGCACAGTGAGGTCAGGCGTGCAATGGGGCACAGTGAGTCAGGCTGGCAATGGGGCACAGTGAGGTCAGGCTGGCAATGGGGCTCAGTGAGGTCAGGTGTGCAATGGGGCACAGTGAGGTCAGGCTGGCAATGGGGCACAGTGAGGTCAGGCTGCAATGGGGCACAGTGAGGTCAGGCTGGCAATGGGGCACAGTGAGGTCAGGCTGGCAATGGGGCACAGTGAGGTCAGGCTGGCAATGGGGCACAGTGAGGTCAGGCTGGCAATGGGGCACAGGGAGGTCAGGCGTGCAATGGGGCACAGTGAGGTCAGGCGTGCAATGGGGCACAGTGAGGTCAGGTGCAATGGGGCACAGTGAGGTCAGGCTGGCAATGGGGCACAGTGAGGTCAGGCTGGCAATGGGGCACAGTGAGGTCAGGCTGGCAATGGGGCACAGTGAGGTCAGGCATGCAATGGGGCACAGTGAACCACTTGAAGATTTTACCCCCCCCCCTTCATGACCAGCGGATTTTTTGCTATTCAGCACTGCGCTACTTTAACTGGCAATTGCACGGTCATGCAACGCTGTACCCATATGACATTTTATAGCTTTTTTTTTTTTTAAACAAATAGAGCTTTCTTTTGGTGGTATTTGATCATCGCTGTGTTTTTTGATTATTTTTTTTACGATATTAACAATAAAATAAATTCCCTGCCAGTGACATTTACACAGTAATTCGGAGCATTTTTATTGCACTGATCGCTGTATAAATGTGAATGGTCCCAAAATAGTGTCAAAAGTGTCCGATGTGTCCGTCATAATGTCGCAGTCACGAAAAGAATCGCTAGTAAAAAAACTACCCCTATTTTAGACGCTATATATTTTGGGCAAACCACTTAATATAAGCTTTTTGCGATTTTTTTTTTTTTTTTTTTTTTTTTTTTTTTTTTTTTTATACCAAAAATATGTAGAAGAATACGTATCGACCTAAACTGAGGAAAAATTGCCTTTTTTTTTAAATTGGGGATATTTATTATAGCAAAAAGTACAAAATATATATTATTATTTTTTTTTCAAAATTGTCGCCCTATTTTTGTTTATAGCGCAAAAAATAAACCGCAGAGGTGATCAAATACCACCAAAAGAAAGCTCTATTTGTGGGGAAAAAAGGACGTAAATTTTGTTTGTGTACAACGTCGCACGACGGCGCAATTGTCAGTTAAAACGGCGCAGTGCCGAATCGCAAAAAAGTGGCCCGGTCATTGGGCAGGCAAATCCTCCAGGGGCTAAAGTGGTTTAAATGTGATCTGTTCAATGATTGGCTTTGGGATTTTGATCTTCTTTTTCTTCTTCTACATAGACTTCTGGACCCGCAGACAAACACCGAGATCGCTAAATACCCGATCTACAAGATTCTGTTCTGTGTAAGGGGACACGATGGGACCCCGGAGAGCGACTGCTTCGCGTTCACCGAGAGTCACTACAACGCCGAGCTCTTCAGGATACACGTCTTCCGCTGCGAGATCCAGGAAGCGGTACGGCGTGAAGCAAGCTTTGCGTTCTATCCCATCCGAGTTCTCTTTTGTTTTTTAGGCCCAGATTCTCAGAAGAGATACGACGGCGTATCTCCACATACGCCGTCGTATCTCTGAGTTGCGCCGTTGTATCTATGCGCCTGATTCTTAGAATCAGTTCCGCATAGATATCCATTAGATCCGACAGGTGTAAGTCTCTTACGCCGTCGGATCGTAACTGCATTTTTTTTTTGACCGCTAGGTGGCGCTTCCGTCGAATTCCGCGTCGAGTATGCAAATTAGCTAGATACGCGAATTCCCGAACGTACGCGCGGCTGACGCAGTAAAGTTACAACATTTACGCTAGGCTTTTCCCGGCGTAAAGTTGCCCCTGCTATATGGTGGCGCAGCCAATGTTAAGTATGGCCGTCGTTCCCGCGTCGAAATTTTAAAAAGTTGCGTCGTTTGCGCAAGTCGTCCGTGAATGGGGCTGGACGTCATTTACGTTCACGTCGAAACCAATGACGTCCTTGCGACGTCATTTGGAGCAATGCACACTGGGATATTTTTTACGGACGGCGCATGCGCTGTTCGTTCGGCGCGGGGACGCGCTTCATTTAAATGATACACGCCCCCTACCCGCCAAATTTGAATTCCGCCGGGTGATTTACGCTACGCCGCCGCAACTTTACAAGCAAGCGCTTTGTGAATAAAGCACTTGACTAAAAAACTTGCGGCGGCGTAACGTAAATCGGATGCGTTACGCCGCCGCAGAGATACGCCCAGTGTACAAGAATCTGGGCCTTAATGTTTTTGGATTCAAAAAGTCTCATTTGTAACAGCTGGACCCAAACGTAGATTTGTTTTGGTCGCTGTGATCGGCACCACCAGTTTTTCTCTGCTCTAGTTTATGGTCTTTCTCACCCGTCATCTTCTGGGTGGCTCACCTTTAAAAAAAAATACTGTAAAGGTGAACTTACCCTTTAAAGCATATATATTTTTTTAAAAACCGACATGTTATACTTATTTACATTTGCACAGAGCAGCCCGTATCCTCCTCTTCTCGGGTCCCTCTTCTGTGACCCTGGCCCCTCCCTCCCGTCGAGTGCCCCCCACAGCAAGCCGATTGCTATGGGGGCACCCGAGCCGCAGCTCCCTGTGTCAATTCAGACAGGAAGCTGCCGTACGGTCCCACCCCCTCTCTCTCTCTCTCCTGATTGGCTAACTGACTTTGATTGACAGCAGCAGAAGCTAATGGCGTCGCCGCTGTGTGTCAAAAATTTAGGAGGGAGAGTCCTGGGCGGCCGAAGGACTCGTGGAGATCGCTGGATAGAGGGGGGGCTCGGGTAAGTATTAGGGGGTGCTGGGGAGGCTGCTGCACACAGAAGGCTTTTCGTCTTGTTACAGAGAATACACCTTCTGCCTTTACAACCACTTTAAAGGATAAGTTCTGTTGTAAAAAAAATAATAATAAATGCTCATTTTGTGCAGATTTTTTTCCCCCCCCCCTCAAGAGCCTGTAAATCGGGGGTAGGCAATCCTTTAGAGGTTGAGATCAACCCGGGCAATCAGGAGGAAGTCAAAGATACCCTCCCACCTGTAGTCCCCCCCCCCCCCAAAGTAGTGTCCTCTGCTCCCCCCCCTTCGCATCACCCCCCCATATTACTGTCCTCTCCCCCCCCATATCCGTGTTCTCTGCCCCTCCCACTATAGTGTCCTCTGCCTCCCCCCAAAGTAATGTCCTCTGCTCCCCACACTAGTAGTGTCCTCTGCCTGACTCTCTCCCTATAGCAGTGTCCTTTGTCCCCCCTTCACATCACCCCCCCATAGAACTCCCCTCTGTCCCCCCCACTGTAGTGTCCTCTCCCATTCTCATATCTGTGTCCTCTGCCCTTCCACTATGGTGTCCTCTGCCCTTCCACTATGGTGTCCTCTGCCCTTCCACTATGGTGTCCTCTGCCCCCCCCCCCAAAGTAGTGTCCTCTGCCTGACTCTCCCCCTATAGCAGTGTCCTTTGTCCCCCCTTCACATCACCCCCCCCATATCACTGTCCTCTGTCCCCCCAACCCCCCCGCCACTGTAGTGTCCTCTACCATCCCCATATCCGTGTCCTCTGCCCCCCCACTCTGCCTCCCCCCAAAGTAATGTCCTCTGCTCCCCACACTAGTAGTGTCCTCTGCCTGACTCTCCCCCTATAGCAGTGTCCTTTGTCCCCCCTTCACATCACCCCCCCCATATCACTGTCCTCTGTCCCCCCAACCCCCCCCGCCACTGTAGTGTCCTCTACCATCCCCATATCCGTGTTCTCTGCCCTCCCACTATAGTGTCCTCTGCCTGACTCTCCCCCTATAGCAGTGTCCTTTGCCCCCCTTCACATCACCCCCCCCCCATATCACTGTCCTCTGTTCCCTCCCCACTGTAGTGTCCTCTCTGTCCTACCCCCATATCAGTGTCCTCTGCCCCCCACTGTAGAGCCCTCTGCCTGACTCTCCCCCTATAGCAGTGTCCTTTGCCCCCCCTTCACATCACCCCCCCACTGTAGTGTACCCTGCCTGCCTGACTCTCTGCCTTTAGCAGTGTCTTTTGTCCCCCCTTCATATCACCCCCCCCAACTGTGGTGTCCTCTTTCCCTCTATCCCCTTCACATAACCCCTCCCTATAGTGTCTTCTGCCCCCCCACCAGTTTTCTGTGCCCCACCCATATCCTTGTCCACTGCCTCCCCATTGTAGTGTCCTCTCCCCCCATATTAGTGTCCCCCCCCCCCCACTGTAGTGTTCTCTGCCTGACTTTCCCTTTTATAAAAGTCACTTGTCCCCCCTTCACATCACCCCATACCCCCCCCCCCCCCAACTGTAGTGTCCTCTTCCCCTCTGTCCCCTTCACATTACCCCTCCCTGTGATCTGCAATGTCAGGCTCCTGCAGACTCTTCTACCAGCAGACAAATACTGAACTCCAGGAAGGACATTGAACTATGAGAGTGCTCATTGGAGAACTACAAGCCGTCTGCCGCAATGGCTGACCGTACTTGTAGTTTATTCATTTACAGAACTCTGTGAATAAATGATGCGACTGTGTGGGCGGGGTTTAATATGATTTGTGACAGCGGTTGTGGGGAGAAGATCCTCCCACCGTTGTCAGAATGGGGGATCTGGTTGGGGTACAACATGTTACTAAAGGTGAACTTATCCTTTAAATTCTTATCACTGCCTGGAGTTGGGCTTTAGGTCTATTTTAAGTGTATGTCCGGTGTATTTGGAGGTCTAATAAACTGACCACGCTTGTGATGTATCTCTGTAGGTGAGTCGGATATTGTACAGTTTCGCAACGGCTTTTCGGCGCTCTTTGAAGCAGATGCCTCTCGCTACCTCCATCCCCCCCCAAACCCCCGATAGTGACATCTTCACCTTCTCCGTGTCCCTGGAAATCAAGGAGGATGATGGGAAGGGGTATTTCAGGTCTGTACTTTGTCTTATCTATTTCATTTGTTTTTCTATATTGCTGAACAAGACGTTTAACCACTTAAGGACCGAGCCTCTTTCTGAGATTTGGTGTTTAAAAGTTAAAAACTGTCTTTTTTAGGTGTCAAATTTTGTCGCCATTCCACGAGCGGGGGCGCAAATTTTGAAGCGTGACATGTTTGGTATCAATTTACTCGGCGTGACATTATCTTTCACAATATAAATAAAAATTGGGCTAACTTTACTTTGTTCTTATTTATTTATTTTAACCACTCAAGGACCGCCTAACGCCGATATACGTCGGCAGAGCCGCACGGCTAGGCATAAGCACATACAGGTACGTCGCCTTTAAGATCCCAGTCGTGGGTCGCGCGCTCGCGACCCGGTCCTGAGCTCCGTCACCGCGCCTGCGGCACCCGCGGACCCGATCGCCGCCAGTGTCTCGCGATCGGGTCACAGAGCTGAAGAACAGGGAGAGGTAAGTGTAAATAAACCTTTCCCCGTTCCTCCTAGTGAGAGTGTCACTGATCGTCTGTTCCCTGTCATAGGGAACGACGATCGGTGACGTCACACGCCAAGCCACGCCCCCCTACAGTAAGAATCGCTCCCTTAGGGCACACTTAACCCCTTTAGCACCCCCTACAGGTTAACCCCTTCACCGCCAGTGTCATTTTTACAGTAATCGGTGCATTTTTATAGCACTGATCGCTGTATAAACGACAATGGTCCCAAAATAGTGTCAAAAGTGTCCGATGTGTCCGCCATAATGTCGCAGTGACGATAAAAATCGATGATCGCCGCCATTACTAGTTAAAAAAAAATATTAATAAAAATGCCATAAAACTATCCCCTATTTTGTAGACGCTATAACTTTTGCGCAAACCAATCGATAAACGCTTACCAAAAACAAGTAGAAGAATACGTATCGGCCTAAACTATCCCCCAAATATTTTTATATATATTTGGGGGATATTTATTATAGCAAAAAGTAAAAAACATTGAATTTTTTTCAAAATTGTCGCTCTATTTTTGTTTATAGCGCAAAAAATAAAAACCACAGAGGTGATCAAATACCACCAAAAGAAATCTGTTTGTGGGGAAAAAGGAAACCAATTTTGTTTCAAAGCCACGCCGCACGACCGCGCAATTGTCAGTTGAAGCGACGAGTGCCGAATCGCAAAAAGGGGCCTGGTCCTTTAGCAACAAAATGGTCCGGGCCTTAATTATTACACAGACATAAACAAAGTCATACATAGTCATTTTATCAAACGGATTACAAAACATCTGATTTTAACTTGTAACCACCAAGGCCCAGATTCACAGAGAGCACGGCGCACATTACGCCGCCGTAGGGCAAATACTGTACGCTACGCCAACGTAGCGCGGGGAGGCAAGCATTGCATTCAGCAAGCCAGTGCTCCCAACGCTGCGCCAGCATGGCGTGGGTTTCGAAGTCGCACGCCGGCGTAGGTTGAAGTGGGCGTGACCCCATGCAAATGATGGGCCGAGCGCCAGACAGGTACGTATCACGAACTGCGCATGCGCCGTGACGTGGACGCATACACAGCACCCCCATGCGCCTGCTCACAACCACGCCGGCACAACTGCCAAAGCTACGCCGGATCACTGCGTACGCTGTGAACATAACGTACGCCCAGCCAGACACACGTCCAACGCACAATACGCCGGCTTGTGTTCCCTGGTGCAGACCTGAGCATGTCTGCTGCCGGGTTGCACCTCCTTTATGGGGAATAACTTTACACCGGACGTACAACTTACGCGCATCTCGCGTAGCATACGCATGTTCGTGAATCAGCGTATTTCCCTCACTTGCATGTTTGAATGGCTAATCAATGGGAGCGGCACCATGCGCCCAGCCTAAATGTGCGCCCACCCTACGCCGGCGTGTGCAAGCTACGTCGGTGGGGTGTAGCCTGTTTTTAGGCACATATTAGTTTGTGGGTCTGGCGCACACATACGCCGGCGCACATTTGCACTTACGTCGGCGTAAGTGCTTTGTGAATCTGGGCCCAAGTTTAAAAAGAATAGGCCCGGTCCTTGAGTGGTTAGTGTAGCATTTTTTTTTGTTCATGTGGATTTTAGCATTGCGATGTTGTCCGTCTGTTAAATAATCATAGAATTTATTTGTCTTTATTTTTTTTCCACTGCATTTATTTATTTATTCATTTATTTTTCCTTAGTGCTGTTTCTAAAGACAAGGACAAGCAGTGCTTCAGGCTGCGTCAGGGCGTGGACAAGAAGATTGTTATTTACGTCCAGCAAACTTCCAACAAAGAGCTCACCATTGAGAGGTAACTTTCACTATAGAAGAAGTAGTGCTCGTCATTATAACAACACGCTGTTCCCATGACTCTAGCCTAGTTTGATTCTACTGTATTTATTTGTTTACTACTTGCCGCCCACCTATAGTAGTTTATACAGCGGTGCATTCCCCACTGAATCACATACCTTGTGCGTCGCCAGTGAATTCTGGGTTTGCGGGCACACGCCCCCCCTTGCTCACCCTCTCGCTGTGATTGGATGCAACAAGATTTTGTCGGCAGGTCCTGGCCAATGATTCATGGCTGAAACCTGCTTAATCGGTTGCAACCATTCACAGCACAGAGCCCTGTGTGTTTACAAACACGCAGGGCTCTGTACACTGTTCAGCCAGACAGAAAAGTTAAGTCCGCACACCCTACACACATTGTTAGGCACACAGTCATCCTCTTGATCGCCCCCTAGATGTTAAAGTGATACTATAGTTTTATTTTTATTTTTTTGTCATACCTCCACTGTGCAGTTCGTTTTGCACAGAGTGGCCCCCGAACGCCGTCTTCTGGGGTCCCCCGGCGGCCCTTCCCTGCATCGGATAACCCATCGGATTACTTTGCGGCAGCCGCACTCCCGTCTCTAGCATTCGGCGTCCATAGCTGCTAGTGGTGCAACGGATCACAGTTGATCGCGGCTCCGGAGCCGAGGCCATAACATTAGGAAAGGCCGCGGCTTCGGCCTAGCTCTGGAGCCGCGGCCATCTTGGTACACCCGGCGGCGGCCCTTCTCTCTGTTTACACCCACAGAGGAGGAGGAGCCAGCACTCGTGGGACACACCGCTGGGAGTACTACCTGGGGGGGGGTCTGTCTGCACTACCTGGGGGGGGGGTTTGTCTGCCTGTTACTACCTGGGGGGGGGAGGGGGGGTGTCTGCCTGTTACTACCTGGGGGGGTGTCTGCCTGTTATTACCTGGGGGGGGGGGGGTCGGTACTACCTGGGGGGGGTGTCTGCACCGAGGGGGTTCTTTACTGAGGGGGGACTATAGTTGGTGGGAGGGGGGGGGGGTGACACCAATCCTAGTGACGCCAGTGGGGGGGGGGTGTGGATATTAAAGTGGGGGAGAATTTTTTTTTTTTTTGCCGATCCGAAAAGTGATCCGATCCGTGAGTTTTTTGATCTGTTGCACCCCTAATAGCCGCCGAATGCAGGACTCGGCTCTGGCCCGCGGCATTGGATTGACAGCAGCGGGAGCCAATGGCTGCGCTGCTATCAATCTATCCAATCAACAGCCGAAAACCCCCGGGCAAAGAGACAGCGCGTCCGCGGCGTGGGACCTTTAGGTGACTGCCAGAGGTTTTTTTCACCTTAATACATAGGATGCATTAAGGTGAAAAACACAGGGGGGTTTACAAGCCCTTTAACACCTTCCCAGCAAGTCTCATTAGTACAGTGACAGTGCAGGGGATAGGGAACCTCGGCCCTCCAGCTGTGGTGGAACTACAAGTCCCATGAGACATTGCAAGACCCCGACAATCACAGGCATGACTCCTAGAGGCAGAGGCATGATGGGATTTGTGGTTTCACTACATCTGAAGGGCCGAGGTTGCCTGCCCCTGGTGTATAGTGTTATCACTGATCACTGTATTGGTGTCACTAGCGACTTTAGTGTCAGTGTCTCTCCCAGATTGTGTCCGGTAGTGCCAGATTGTCCGCCACCCTATCACAGTCGTACTGTAAGCCGCTGATCACCGCCAGTAGTAGAATAACGCATGTAGCTGGGTAAATTTAAATATAGATTGCCAAAAGGACACCGGCCATTACATGCACATGAACTTTAATGGTATCCCAGTCTTAGTCCGTAGGGTTCAATATTGAGTTGGCCCCGCCCTTTGCAGCTATAACAGCTTCACCTCTTCTGGGAAGGCCGTCCACAAGGTTTAGGAGGGTGCCTATGGGAATGTTTGACCATTCTTCCAGAAGCGCATTTGTGAACTCTTAAGGCGTCGGCATGCCAAGACATTTTGGACACTTTCAAGATCCCAACTTTGTGGGAACGGTTGGGCTGAAGTCAGGACAGTCAAGTTCCTCCACCCCCAAACTCGCTCATCCATGTCTTTATGGTTTGTGCTCTGGTGCGCAGTCATGTTGGAACAGGAAGGGGCCGTCCCTAAACTGTTCCCACAAAGTTGGGAGCATGAAATTGTCCAAAATGTCTTGGTATGCTGACGCCTTCACCCCTTCCCGTCGAGCGTACGCACATATGCGGCCTCGGCTGTCGGGGGTTATACCAGGATGATGCCCACAGCTGCAGGCATCATGCCGTTATCATTTTTTAGAGCCGGCAATTGGCTTTCCAGGGATAACAACCGATGCGGCTAAAAGCCAGAGGAGTGGGAGGGGACATCCCCCCCTTCTCGCCGCCTCCGCCCCGCACTTACCGTGCCTCCCGTCCCACCGGGAGACCCGATTCGCCACCTCCAGTGCCTAGCCGCGAACGGCTTCGATCCAGTCTCTTCAATGTATACACGGAAGCAACGTCACTTCCGGGTTACTCGGCTGCCAATGGCGCCGGTTTAAAAAAAAAATGACACCGTTTTCAGAATCGCCGTTTTAGACCCCCGATCCCTCCATAAAGAGGACCTGTCACCACCTATTACTGTCACAAGGGATGTTTACATTCCTTGTAACAGCAATAAAGGTGATCAATTTTTTTTTTTTTAAAACACAATTTTATATTATAAAAATAAATAAAATAAGTAAGAATTTTTTTTAAAGCGCCCCGTCCCCGCGAGCTCACGCAGCAAAGAAAACGCATATGGAAGTCGCGCCCGCATATGTAAACGGTGTTCAAATAACACATGCAAGGTATCGCCGCCATCGTCAGAGCGAGAGCAATAATTCTAGCACTAGACCTCCTCTGTAACTCTAACCTGGTAACCGTAAAAAAAAAGAAAGCGTTGCCTATGAGATTTTTAGGTACCGTAGTTTGTCGCCATTCCACGAGTGCGCGCAATTATAAAGCGTGACATGTCTGGTATCTATTTACTCGGCGTAACATCATCTTTCACATTATACAAAACAATTGGGCCAACTTTACTTTTTTCATTTGTTTTTAATTCATGAAAGTGTCTTTTTCCCAAAAAGTTGCGTTTTAAAACACCGCTGCACAAATACCGTGTGACATAAAATATTGCAACAATCGCCATTTTATTCTCTGCTAAAATATATATATAAAGGCCCAGATTCACAGACATCGACGCATATTTATGCCGCCGTAGCGTATCTACGCCGACGCAGCGCAGAGAGGCAAGCACTGACATCACAAAGCACTTCCTCCCAAAACTGCGCTGGGTTTCTCAGGCGTTAGTCGGCGTAAGTGGAAGTGGGCGTGAGCCATGCTAATGAGGCGTGACCCCGTGCAAATGATGGGCCGAGCACCAGACAGATACGTATTGCCAACTGCGCATGCACCGTCCCGTGGGTGTATCTCGGTGCGCATACTCACAATCACGTCAGAACCACTGCCTACGATACGCCGGATCACTGCCTACGGCGTGAACGTAACCTACGCCCAGCCCTATTCACGTACAACGTAAACTACGTAAAATACGTCGGCTTGTGTTCCCTGGTGCAGCCCTTTGCATGGATGCTGCTGACTTACACCTCCTTTATGGGGCATAACTTTACACTGTACGTACAACTTACGCGCACTGCGTCGGGCGCAAGTACAATCGCGAATCAGCGTATCTCCCTCATTTGCATATTTGAATAGAAAATCAATAGGAGCGCCACATGCATCCAGCGTAAATATGCGCCCACGCTACGCCGGCATAGGCAAGTTACATTGGTGGAATGAAGCCTATTTTCAGGGTATCTTAGTTTCTGAGTCGGGCGCACAGATACGACGGCGCATATGTGCACTTATGCGGCGTATCTCGAGATGCGTTGGCGCAAGTGGTTTGTGAATCCGAGACAATGATGTTTGGTGGTTCTAAGTAATTTTCCAGCAAAAAATACGGATTTTATCTTGTAAACACCAAATGTCAGAAATAGGCTTAGTCATGAAAGGGTTAAGAGTTCCCTTCACTGGAACTAAGGGGCCCAACCCCTGAAAAAACAACCCCCACACCATAATCCGCCCCTCCACCAAATGATTTGGACCAGTGCACAAAGCAAGGTCCATAAAGTCATGACTGAGCGAGTTTGGGGTGGAGGAGCTTGACTGACCTGCACAGTATCCTGAACCCAATTCATCCCAAAGGTGTTATATCGAGCTGAGGTCAGGCAAGTTCCCCAAACTTGCTCATCCAGGTCTTTATGACCTTGCTTTGTACTAGGGTTGTCCCGATACCACTTTTTTACGACCGAGTACAAGTACCAATACTTTTTTTCAAGTACTCGCCGATACGATACTTTTTTTTTGTATGTCACGTGGCAGTGTTTATATATATATATATATATATATATATATATATATATATATATATATATATATATATATATATATATATATATATATATATATATATATATATATATATATATATATATATATATATATATATATATATTTTTTATAATTTTTACAATGCTTTATTTTTTTCCCTTTTATTTAGGGGGAGAGGGGGTGGATGGTGTATTTTTTTTTTAATTAGAATTTTTATTCTTTTTTACAATAATTTTTTTATTTATTGAAATATTTTTTTTTTTTTTTTCTAATCAGCCCTGTTGGGGGGCTTTTGTAAGATATCGGGGGTCTTAACAGACCTCTGATATCTCCCCGTTGAGACAGAGAAATAGACAGAGGATAGAGGATTCCCCAGTCCCTGCCTCAGCTGCACTGAAAATGAATGGAGAGAAGACAGCGGCTCCTCTCCATTCATAAACTGAAACATCGTAATCACAGGAGGTTACAATGTTTCAGTTATATGATTGGATAGAGTCAGTGATCACTGACTCTGTTCATACAGAAAATGAAGGAGGAGGACATGGAGAGGGACAGCAGAACTTAGGGATACACAGAGGAAAACTGGAGGGGGACAGCAGCAGGAAGGATGGAGGGGGACACAGAGGGGGGCTGGAGGAGGATGCGGGGACAGTCAGTGGTGATCGTGTGTGGGAGAGTTACAAGCACAGATTACCGCTTTACAGATTTCACTAAAGCAGCTGAAAGCCGTGGGGGTAAAAGCTTGTAACTCCCCCACACCGATCACCACTGACTGTCCAGGTATCGGGTGAAGCATCGGGAGCATTTGCCCGAGTACAAGTACTTAGGCAAATGCTCGGTATCGGGACAACCCTACTTTGTGCACTGGTGCACAGTCATGTTGGAACGGGAAGGGGCCGTCCCCAAACTCCTCCCACAAAGTTTAGAGCGTCCTAATAAATAAGACAGTTTGATAATCCCGGTGACCACACTTGCAACTTCTAGAACAGAAATCAGATCCAAGTGTGTATTGCGAATATTTGTTCAAACCAAATGACACATTATTAGTCTTCAAATTATAATTATTATTTTTATCAAATTTTTGTTGGACGACATAATTCCCCGTTTTTCACCGTTTGTAATCCTTGTGATTTGATTGTTTTTCAGGTGTTTTGGGCTTCTTCTCAGTCCAGGCCGAGACGTGCGCAACAGTGACATGCATCTCTTAGAACTGGTAAGAAGAAACGGATACTTACAGTGCTTCGAAATTTTCCACGCTTTGTCATACAAGAACGATCTATAATTTCATGTACAGAGCCTTGAAAAAGTATTCATACCCCTCTATATACAGTGCCTTGAAAAAGTATTCATACCCCTCTATATACAGTGCCTTGAAAAAGTATTCATACCCCTTGAAATTCCTCAGATTCTCTCATGTTACAACCAAGAAACATAAATGTATTTTATTGGGATTTTATGTGAGAGACACAAAGTGTCACATAATTGTGAAGTGGAAGGAAAATGATACAAATAAATATATGAAAAGTGTGGGGGGAGGGGCATTTGTATAGCGCCCCCCGGAAGTCAATACTTTGTAGAACCCCCCTTTCTCTACAAGTCTTTTTGGGGGTGTCTCTACCAGCTTTGCCCATCTAGAGAGGGACATTTCTCCCCATTCTTCTTCTTTGTAAAATATCTCAAGCTCTGTCAGATTGGATGGAGAGCGTCTGTGATCAGCAATTTTCAAGTCTCGCCACAGATTCTCAATGGGATTTAGGTCTGGACTGTGACTGGGCCATTCTAACACATGGATAGGCTTTGATCTAAACCATTCCATTGTAGATCTGGCTGTACTTTAGGGTCGTTGTCCTGCTGGAAGGTGACCCCCCCCCCCCCCCCCGGTCTCAAGTCTTTTGCAGACTCTAACAGGTTTTCTTCTAAGATTGTCCTGTATTTGTCTCCATCCAGCTTCCCTGTCCCTGCTGAAGAAAAGCATCCCCACCACATGATGCTGCCACCACCATGTTTCACGGTGGGGATGGTGTGTTCAGGGTGAAGTGTAGTGTTAGTTTTCCCCCCACACATAGCGTTTTGCTTTTAGGCCACAAAGTTGAATTTTGGTGTCATGTGACCAGAGCACCTTCTTCCACATGTTTGCTGTGTCCCCTCCCCCACATGTTTGCTGTGTCCCCTCCCCCACATGTTTGCTGTGTCCCCTCCCCCACATGTTTGCTGTGTCCCCTCCCCACATGGCTTCTCACAAACTGCAAACAGGACTTCTTATGTCTTTCTCTCTCCAATGTCTTTCTTCTTGTCACTCTTCCATAAAGGGCAGATTTGTGGAGAGACCACTAATAGTTGTCCTGTGGACAGATTCTCCCCCCTGAGCTGTGGATCTCTGCAGCTCCTCCAGAGTTACCATGGGCCTCTTGGCTGCTTCTCTGATGAAGGCTCTCCTTGCCTGGCCCGGTCAGTTTAGGTGGACGGCCATGTCTTGGTAGGTTTGCGGTTGTGCCATACTCTTTCCATTTTCCGATGATGGATTGAACAGAAGCTCCGTGAGATCTTCAAAGCTTGGGAGATTTTTTTTATAACCTAACCCTGCTTTATACTTCTCCACAACTTCATCCATGACCTGTCTGGTGGGTTCCTCGGCCTTCATGATGCTGTTTGTTCACTGAGGTTCTCTAACAAAGCTCCGAGGACTTCACAGAACAGCTGTATTTATACTGAGATTAAATGACACACAGGCAGACTCTATTTACTAAATTAGGTGGCTTCTGAAGGCATCTGGTTCCTCTGGATTGCAGTTAGGGGTATCATGTAAATGGGGCGCCATACAAATGTCCCCTCCCCCACACGTTTCACATATTTATTTGTATCATTTATCATTTTCCTTCCACTTCACAATTATGTGACACTTTGTGTTGGTCTATCACATAAAATCCCAATAAAATACATTTGCGTTTTTGGTTGTAACATGAGAAAATGTGGGGAATTTCAAGGGGTATGAATACTTTTTCAAAGCTTTGTGTTTGGCACATCTACGTGGCCAGGATACGATCTGCATGGAGTCTGTATGTTCTTCCTGAGCTTCCAGTTTCCCACCCTCATCACACATCATTGACATGCTGGAAGGTTAAAGTAGACTTGGAGTCTGGAGAGCGCACTCACCAAATGCTGTGAATGCCTGGGAGTGGTGACATCACCCATAGGCTTCCATGTCCCAACCGGTCCCTCCTCTCCCCTGCAGCTGCTGCTGGCTGATACATGATAGCCGGAGCACTTGACCAGAGTGGGCTGAAAATAGGTAAAAAAAACACCCTGCAAGACAAAGGCATAATGAGCTAGTATGCATAGGATACTAGCTCATTATGAATTAACCGCTCACTGTATATATACGTCATTTTTTTTAAAGATGGATATCTTGGTAACGGCAGCAGCAGCTGTCACAACCGTGATATCAATCTTTCCTGTGAGCTGTCCTTTAAACGATAAAGGTGGTCTCCGCGGCTGATTTCGCCGCGAGATCACCGCTATCGGCGGCGGAAGAGGGGCCTCCCCGCCGCCCTCCTGCGCCCTCCACCGCTTACCGGAGCCGTCTGCATCGGCGGAGGCGATCGTGTCCTCTCTCCTGCTCGGCTGGGATACGAGTGAGAGCAAGATGGCCCCCACCCGTCTCCATAGCATAGCAGAGATGTGAGGTCTATTTGACCCCCAGATTTCATATATAAGAGGACCTGTCATGCTTTTTTCTATTACAAGGGATGTTTACATTCCTTGTAATAGGAATAAAAGTGACCCATTTTTTTTTTGTGTAAAAATGATTCAAATAAATACAAATAAATAAGAAAAAAAAATGTTTTAAAGCGCCCCGTCCCGACGAGCTCGCGCGCAGAAGCAAACGCATACGTGAGCAGCGCCCGCATACGAAAACGGTGTTTAAACCACACATGTGAGGTATCGCCTCGATCGGTAGAGCGAGAGCAATAATTCTAGCCCTAGACCTCCTCTGTAACTCAAAGGGTTTGCAACCTGTAGAATTTTTTAAACGTCTCCTATGGAGATTTTTAAGGGTAAAAGTTTGACGCCATTCCACGAGCGGGCGCAATTTTGAAACGTGACATGTTGTGTATCAATTTACTCGGCGTAACATTATCTTTCACAATATATATAAAAAATTGGGCTAACTTTACTGTTGTCTTATTTTTTTTTAATTCAAAAAAGTGAAATTTTTCCAAAAAAACTGCGCTTGTAAGACCGCTGCGCAAATACGGTGTGACAAAAAGTATTGCAATGACCGCCATTTTATTCTCTAGGGTGTTAGAAAATAAATATATAATGTTTGGGGGTTTTAAAGAGGAGTTCCACCCAAATTTGGAACTTCCTCTTAACCCACTCCTCTCCCCCTTACATGCCACATTTGGCATGTAATTTTTTTGGGGGGGGAGTGGGGGCTTCAGCACGAGTGGGACTTCCTGTCCCACTTCCTCCTTCTTGTAGGCGACTAAGCTTAATCGCCTTCAGGAAGTGGCTGCTGTAGGCGATCGCCTAGGACACGTCACAGGTCCTAGGCGATCTCCTGGCCAATTACACGGCGCTCGCGCATGCGCAGTGGGTGCCCGGCCGTGAAGCCGAAAGCTGTCACGGCCGGGTGCCCACACTGAAGATGAAGACGCCGGCTGGGGAGGGGGGGAGAGGAGCGGAGCCCCGGCCGGCGCGTCGCTGGAGCGCTGGAGCAGGTAAGTGCCTGTTTATTAAAAGCCAGCAGCTACACTTTTTGTTGCTGCTGACTTTTAATAAACATAAAAATGGCTGGAACTCCCCTTTAAGTAATTTTCTAGCAAAATAAACAGTTTTAATCTGGTAAGAACCAAGTCTGAAAAACAGGCAAGGTCCTTATGTAATTAATTACCTGAGATCGAATCCACCTCAGTGGTTTTCGTTGCCCTCCTCCATCGCCGTCATCTCTCCCGGATATCGCAGCTCCGGCGCTGTGACTGGCCGGAGCTGCGATGACACCACCACTAATAGGACTATCGCCGTTAGAAACGGCACGCTCAGTGCACCGTTGACATCGGTGCAGTCTTTTGCAAATATCTCCTAAACTGTGTAGGTTTAGGAGATAGTCAGGACGCCCACTAACACACAGCTCCTTTCTCTATCTGCAAAGTAGAGAGTGTCCTGACTTGCCTGCTCGCCCCTTCCCCCCTCAAGAGGCTTTCTCCACACCAGGGAGAAAGCCTTGCATTACTGTGTGGAGTTACAGACAGAAGAACAGGAAGTGAGGATTTCTCAGAAGAAATAAGGACATTTAAAATCAAAATGGAAGGATGAGGTAAGTGAAGGAGGACTGCACTAAGGTAAAGGAAAAAAATGTCCTTTACAACCCCTTTAAGGGTTAATTTTAGGGGTTAGGGTAATGGTTATTTTTATTTATTTATGTTGTATGTATTTATTTATTTATTTAAATTATTTAATTATTGCATTTGAGCAGGAAAACGCTCAGAAACACACAACAAACTGCGTTAAAACACTAAAAGCCGATTGACTCAACCATTTCCATGCATTTCTATTAGGGTTGTCCCGATACCGATACCAGTATCGGTATCGGGACCGATACCGAGTATTTGCGGGAGTACTCGTACTCCCGCAAATACCCCCGATACTGAAATAGAATACTTGTTCCCCCCGCCGCAAACCCGGTGCCGCAAACCGCAAAGCCGCCGCCGTTAATCAGCGTGCGGGGAACATTACAGCTTTCGTTAAAATAGCTGTATCCCCGCCACGTATAGACACTCCCCCTTGCGCGGGATTGGACGGATGATCTGTCCAATCCCGTGCAAGGGGGAGTGTCTACACGCGGCGGGGATACAGCTATTCAAACGAAAGCTGTAATGTTCCCCGCATGCTGATTAACGGCGGCACGTGCGGCATCATCCAGGTATGTGGGACATGGCTGCAATATGTGGGGGACATGGCTGCATTATGTGGGGGACATGGCTGCATTATGTGGGGGACATGGCTGCATTATGTGGGGGACATGGCTGCAATATGTGGGGGACATGGCTGGAATATGTGGGGGACATGGCTGCATTATGTGGGGGACATGGCTGCATTATGTGGGGGACATGGCTGGAATATGTGGGGGACATGGCTGCATTATGTGGGGGACATGGCTGCATTATGTGGGGGACATGGCTGCATTATGTGGGGGACATGGCTGCAATATGTGGGGGACATGGCTGCAATATGTGGGGGACATGGCTGGAATATGTGGGGGACATGGCTGGAATATGTGGGGGACATGGCTGCATTATGTGGGGGACATGGCTGGAATATGTGGGGGACATGGCTGCATTATGTGGGGGACATGGCTGTAATATGTGGGGGACATGGCTGTAATATGTGGGGGACATGGCTGTAATATGTGGGGGACATGGCTGTAATATGTGGGGGACATGGCTGCATTATGTGGGGGACATGGCTGGAATATGTGGGGGACATGGCTGGAATATGTGGGGGACATGGCTGCATTATGTGGCGGACATGGCTGGAATATGTGGGGGACATGGCTGGAATATGTGGGGGACATGGCTGGAATATGTGGGGGACATGGCTGGAATATGTGGGACATGGCTGGAATATGTGGGGGACATGGCTGGAATATGTGGGGGACATGGCTGGAATATGTGGGACATGGCTGGAATATGTGGGGGACATGGCTGGAATATGTGGGGGACATGGCTGGAATATGTGGGGGACATGGCTGGAATATGTGGGGGACATGGCTGGAATATGTGGGGGACATGGCTGGAATATGTGGGGGACATGGCTGGAATATGTGGGGGACATGGCTGGAATATGTGGGGGACATGGCTGGAATATGTGGGGGACATGGCTGGAATATGTGGGGGACATGGCTGGAATATGTGGGACATGGCTGGAATATGTGGGGGACATGGCTGCATTATGTGGGGGACATGGCTGGAATATGTGGGGGACATGGCTGGAATATGTGGGACATGGCTGGAATATGTGGGGGACATGGCTGGAATATGTGGGGGACATGGCTGGAATATGTGGGGGACATGGCTGGAATATGTGGGGGACACATTTAAAAAAAGTATCGGTATTCGGTATCGGCGAGTACATAAAAAAAGTATCGGTACTTGTTTGTATGAAACAAAAACAAAAGAAAGCTTACAAATCTGCATAACTTTCCATTAATGGAAGGGGGAGGGTAAAGGCAGGCCTGACGGTGTGTCAGAGGTGGCTGCCTGAACCCATAAGACACAGCTGCCTTTCTTATGTCATGGGGGGGGGGGGGAGTAGCTGGCACTGGCAGCCCAAAACCCAAGTAATGGCAGCAGAGAAGCGGATCGCAGCAGGACGACGCCGAGTCCACGGAGTTGGGTAAGTATCTAAATTAGGCAGAGCCCAGCATGAAGTAAGCAGGGATTGAAAACGGGAAATGGGGCGGGGAGGAGAGTGATTTTCCACCTTTTACCCCTTTAAGAACAAGAAGGCCACACTGTAAGGATCTCTCTTTTTTATGTGGGGGACATGGCTGGAATATGTGGGGGACATGGCTGCATTATGTGGGGGACATGGCTGCATTATGTGGGGGACATGGCTGGAATATGTGGGGGACATGGCTGCATTATGAGGGGGACATGGCTGCATTATGTGGGGGACATGGCTGGAATATGTGGGGGACATGGCTGCATTATGTGGGGGACATGGCTGCATTATGTGGGGGACATGGCTGTAATATGTGGGGGACATGGCTGCATTATGTGGGGAACATGGCTGTAATATGTGGGGGACATGGCTGTAATATGTGGGGGACATGGCTGGAATATGTGGGGGACATGGCTGCATTATGTGGGGGACATGGCTGCATTATGTGGGGGACATGGCTGGAATATGTGGGGGACATGGCTGCATTATGTGGGGGACATGGCTGGAATATGTGGGGGACATGGCTGGAATATGTGGGGGACATGGCTGGAATATGTGGGGGACATGGCTGGAATATGTGGGGGACATGGCTGGAATATGTGGGGGACATGGCTGTAATATGTGGGGGACATGGCTGTAATATGTGGGGGACATGGCTGTAATATGTGGGGGACATGGCTGGAATATGTGGGGGACATGGCTGGAATATGTGGGGGACACATTTAAAAAAAGTATCGGTACTTGTTTGTATGAAACAAAAACAAAAGAAAGCTTACCAATCTGCATAACTTTCCATTAATGGAAGGGGGAGGGTAAAGGCAGGCCTGGCGGTGTGTCAGAGGTGGCTTTCCTGAACCCATAAGACACAGCTGCCTTTCTTATGTCATGGGGGGGGGGGAGTAGCTGGCGCTGGCAGCCCAGAACCCAAGTAATGGCAGCAGAGAAGCGGATCGCAGCAGGACGACGCCGAGTCCACGGAGTTGGGTGAGTATCTAAATTAAGTTGAGCCCAGCATCAAGTAAGCAGGGATTAAATACAGGAAATGGGGAGGGGAGTGATTTTCCACCTTTTACCCCTTTAAGAACAAGATGGCCACACTGTAAGGATCTCTTTTTTTTTTTTTTTTTTTTTTTGTGGCGCCCCGCGTGGGGTTTTAATTTGCTAACTTTTGCTGAAGTTTTTGAAAGTTGTTTAAAAAAGTTTGTAAGCGAAAATATTCCGGTCATTTAAAGGATGATCTTAATTCTTTAGGAATCCATGGGGAAAAGCTCCGATGGGAAGTCTTATATAATCACAGGGAGTTGGAACACCAAATCCCCACATTTCCAGGCGGTCAATGAAGAAACTCCAAAAGGTATCTTTCTTGTTGTTACTCAACGCATAATGATGCTGCCTTTTTTTTTATCAAAGAGGATTGTGTACTGCCATATAAAAGAGTACTTCAAGAACGTAAACATTTTCACTATCCTTAACCCCTTCCCGGGGTAAAGGGATAAACAAATGTTAATGCCTAAGCACCATTTTGCAACTTTGACATGTGTTAGTAAAACCGTACATATCATCACAACTACTTTGTTCATACCACAGTTTTTTCAGGACAATTTGGGCTTTTATTTGATGGCAAATGGTAACGGATATCGCCTGATTTTTTTTTTATTTTTTTATTATTATTATCAAAGGAAAACGTCCCTAAAATAAAATAATAATTTAATAATAAAATGAAATAAAATAAAATAAAAACAATATATATTTTTTTAAATGTAGCTATATCTTTCTTGTTTTTTATTTTATTTTCAGAAAAAATTGGGCTTTTATTTGATGGCAAATGGTAACGGATATCGCCTGATCTTTTGTTTTTATTATCAAAGGAAAACTTCCCTAAAATAAAATAATAATTTAATAATAAAATGTAATAAAAACTATATATATATTTTTAAATGTAGCTATATTTTTCTTTTTTTTTTTTTTTTTTTTTTTCAGGAAAAATTGGGCTTTTATTTGCTGGTAAATAGTTGTGGATATCTCCTGATTTTTATTTATTTTTTTATCAAAGGAAAATTAGCCAAAAATAGTAAAAAAAATAAAGGAAAAACATATTTTATTTTTAATTTAGCTGTATATTTTTTTTGTTTTTATATAGTGGAACCTTGAATTACGAGCATAATCCATTCAATTAGACTGCTTTTTTTTTTTTTTTATCAAAGAGGATTGTGTACTGCCATATAAAAGAGTACTTCAAGAACTTAAACATTTTCACTATCTTTAATCCCTTCCCGGGGTAAAGGGATAAACAAATGTTAATGCCTAAGCACCATTTTGCAACTTTGACATGTGTTAGTAAAACCGTACATATCATCACAACTACTTTGTTCTACCACATTTTTTTTCAGGACAATTTGGGTTTTTATTTGATGGCAAATGGTAACGGAGATATCTCCTGATTTTTTTTTTTTTATTATCAAAGGAAAACTTCCCTAAAATAAAATAATAATTTAATAATAAAATGAAAGTAAATAAAAACAGTATATATTTTTTTAAATGTAGCTATATTTTTCTTGTTTTTTATTTTATTTTTCAGAAAAAATTGGGCTTTTATTTGATGGCAAATGGTAACGGATATCGCCTGATCTTTATTTATTTTTTTATCAAAGGAAAATTAGCCAAAAATAGTAAAAAAAATAAAAAAAGGAAAAACATATTTTATTTTTAATTTAGCTGTATATTTGTTTTTCTTTTATTATCAAAGGAAAACTTCCCTAAAATAAAATATTAATTTAATAATAAAATAAAATATAATAACAATATTGATTTTTTAAATGTAGCTATATTTTTCTTGTTTTTTATTTTTCAGGAAAAATTGGGCTTTTATTTGCTGGTAAATAGTTGTGGATATCTCCTGATTTTTATTTATTTTTTATCAAAGGAAAATTAGCCAAAAATAGTAAAAAAAATAAAGGAAAAACATATTTTATTTTTAATTTAGCTGTATATATATATTTTTTTTTATATAGTGGAACCTTGAATTACGAGCATAATCCGTTCAATTAGACTGCTTTTTTTTTTTTTTTCATCAAAGAGGATTGTGTACTGCCATATAATAGAGTACTTCAAGAACTTAAATATTTTCACTATCCTTAACCCCTTCCCGGGGTAAAGGGATAAACAAATGTTAATGCCCATTTTGCAACTTTGACATGTGTTAGTAAAACCGTACATATCATCACAACTACTTTGTTCATACCACATTTTTTTTTCAGGACAATTTGGGCTTTTATTTAATGGCAAATGGTTATGGATATCGCCTGATTTATTTTTTTATTTTTTATTATTATCAAAGGAAAACTTCCCTAAAATAAAATAATAATTTAATAATAAAATAAAATAAAAACAATATATATTTTTTTAAATGTAGCTTTATTTTTCCTTGTTTTTTTATTTTATTTTTCAGGAAAAATTGGGCTTTTATTTGCTGGTAAATAGTTGTGGATATCTCCTGATTTTTTTTTTATCAAAGGAAAATGAGCCAAAAATAGTAATAAAAAAAAGGAAAAACATATTTTATTTTTAATTTAGCTGTGTATATATATATATTTTTATAGTGGAACCTTGAATTTGCCTTCGATTCAATCGACCTTCTATCCACAGAGCCAATCCTATCCAAAACTGTGTCCTGTGTTGCAATTTTATTCTTTTTTTTTTTTTTTTTTCAATCATTCTCTTCATCTTCTGTTATATTTAGCCATTTTTTTTTTTTTATTTGTCTTCATAGATAAAGTTCTTTTCATGACCACTGCAGTGGATCTGGTTATCACGGAAGTCCAGGAGCCGGTGCGATTCCTAATAGAGACCAAAGTGCGAGTCTGCGCTGCCAGCGAACGCCTGTACTGGCCCTTCAGCAAAAGGAGTTCTACAGAAAACTTCTTCCTCAAACTTAAACAGGTGAATGTTCCGGAAAGTAACATTTTCAGTGAATAGATTTTTTATGACTGTAATGCTGCTTGTTTTAGCCGCCTCCCGCCCGCCGTATTGTCAAATGACGGGCAGGCGGCGGGGTCTCTCGTTATGGGATGACGTCTTATGACGCTGTCCCGCTCTCGCCGCGCTTCCACGGCAATCGGTGGTGCGCTCTGTTCCTAGGACACGGTGCGTCACCGATCTCGGTAAAGAGCCTCTTTACCCATGTGATCAGCTGTGTCCAATCAACAAAGGAAATGCCGGTTATTGGCTCTCTTTGCCTCACGATGACAGCATGTGAGGAGAGCCAATCAGCAGCATTTCCTCACATGGGAGATCTGCACAGATAATCGGTGCACTGATCATTAGTGCAGCCCCATCAGTGCTGCCTATCCATGCCCATCAGTGCCACCTATCAGTGCTGCATATTAGTGCCTTCTCATCAGTGCCCTTTAGTGCAGTCTCAACAGTCTCATTCAGTGCCGTCTCATTCACGACCCTAAAGTACAGCCAGAGCTACAGTGGAATGGTTTAGATCAGTGGTCTCCAAACTATGGCCCGGGGGCCGAATGCGGCCCTTTGTTTGTTTTTATCTGACCCTTGGGGCAATATTTTTTTCACTGACACCAATGAAGGGGCACAGTTCCTCAAAAAGACACCAACAATGAGGCCCAATAATACCAATGATGGGGGACCATTCCTTCCAATGACACCAACAATGAGGCCCAATAATACCAATGATGGGGGACCATTCCTTCCAATGACACCAACAATGAGGCCCAATAATACCAATGATGGGGGACCATTCCTTCCAATGACACCAACAATGAGGCGCAATAATACCAATGATGGGGGACCATTCCTTCCAATGACACCAACAATGAGGCCCAATAATACCAATGATGGGGGACCATTCCTTCCAACAACACCAACAATGAGGCCCAATAATACCAATGATGGGGGACCATCCCTTCCAACGACACCAATGATGGGGGACCATTCCTGACAACAACACCAACAATGAGGCCCAATAATACCAATTATGGGGGACCATTCCTTCCAATGACACCAACAATGAGGCCCAATAATACCAATGATGGGGGACCATCCCTTCCAACGACACCAATGATGGGGGACCATTCCTTCCAATGACACCAACAATGAGGCCCAATAATACCAATGATGGGGGACCATTCCTTCCAATGACACCAACAATGAGGCGCAATAATACCAATGATGGGGGACCATTCTTTCCAATGACACCAACAATGAGGCCCAATAATACCAATGATGGGGGACCATTCCTTCCAACAACACCAACAATGAGGCCCAATAATACCAATGATGGGGGACCATTCCTTCCAATGACACCAACAATGAGGCCCAATAATACCAATGATGGGGGACCATCCCTTCCAACGACACCAACAATGAGGCCCAATAATACCAATGATGGGGGACCATTCCTTCCAATGACACCAACAATGAGGCCCAATAATACCAATGATGGGGGACCATTCCTTCCAATGACACCAACAATGAGGCCCAATAATACCAATGATGGGGGACCATCCCTTCCAATGACACCAACAATGAGGCCCAATAATACCAATGATGGGGGACCATTCCTTCCAATGACCCCAACAATGAGGCCCAATAATACCAATGATGGGGGACCATCCCTTCCAATGACACCAACAATGAGGCCCAATAATACCAATGATGGGGGACCATTCCTTCCAATGACACCAACAATGAGGCCCAATAATACCAATGATGGGGGACCATTCCTTCCAATGACACCAACAAGGAGGCCCAATAATACCAATGATGGGGGACCATTCCTAACAATGACACCAACAATGAGGCCCAATAATACCAATGATGGGGGACCATCCCTTCCAATAACACCAACAGTGAGGCCCAATAATACCAATGATGGGGGACCATTCCTAACAACGACACCAACAATGAGGCCCAATAATACCAATGATGGGGGACCATCCCTTCCAATAACACCAACAGTGAGGCCCAATAATACCAATGATGGGGGACCATTCCTAACAACGACACCAACAATGAGGCCCGATGATACCAATGATGGGGGACCATTTCTTCCAATGACACCAATGATGGGACACAGTTCCTCCCAATGATACAAAAGATCAGGCACTATTCCTCCCACTGACACCAACAATGGGGCACTATTGCTCTCACTGACACCAAAAATGGGGCATTGTTTACTCCAACTGATGCTGGGAAAATTTCTACTCGTGATGTCCACAGTCTGGCCCCCCTAAATTCTGAAGGACAATAAACTGGCCCTTTGTTTAGAAAGTTTGGAGACCTCTGGTTTAGATCAAAGCCTATTCATGTGTTAGAATGGCCCAGTCACAGTCCAGACCTAAATCCCATTGAGAATCTGTGGCAAGACTTGAAAATTGCTGATCACAGACGCTCTCCATCCAATCTGACAGAGCTTGAGATATTTTACAAAGAAGAAGAATGGGCAGAAATGTCCCTCTCTAGATGTGCAAAGCTGGTAGAGACACCCCCAAAAAGACTTGTAGAGAAAGGGGGTTCTACAAAGTATTGACTCCGGGGGGCGCCATACAAATGCCCCTCCCCCCCACACTTTTCATATATTTTTCTCTTCCGTTCATGGACGGACACAGCATCCTTTGACAGTAGGGTTATATCCGCTTCCTTTAGGAGAGTTTAACTCTCCTAAAGGAAGCGGATATAACCCTACTGTCAAAGGATGCTGTGTCCGTCCATGAACTCAGAGAAATGGATTTTACGGTGAGTACAAAAATCATATTATTTATCATTTTCCTTCCACTTCACAATGATGTGACACTTTGTGTTGTGTCTCTCACATAAAATCCCAATAAAATACATTTACGTTTTTGGTTGTGACATGACAATTTCAAGGGGTATGAATACTTTCTCAAGGCACTGTAGCATTCTGCAGCAGCAAATAGACTGAAGCAGGCCGGCGGCGCGTGCACTGAAGGCATCCTAATGTGCAGTTCATGTTACCAAGGTCACAGCAGAGCGGCTCGTGGCGCTCCAGTTTTCTGCGATCCGTCGGATTCTGCATTGTCTTCATTTTATCAGCTTGGGAACAGCTTCATTAGAACTCTCCTTAATCACCTTTCAATGATTCGCTTCCAGCTTCATTCATTCCGCTGCCTTATTTTTGTTCTTTTTGTGGCAGAACACTCATCACGGTGTACGTTTTTGAAGTTCATCTTTATTAATTTATATCAGGTCTTTACCGCGATTCCAAGCCCCCCCCCGCCCCCCGCTTGGCCGACCTTTCCATTAGACTCCAGCGGCTCGCTGCACATTGCTGCTGTTTAATTAATCTGCTTGTATTTTCACAGCAGCCCACCTGCTGTGTCCGCCCTGCGTAGGGCGATGCGAGGAATGGAAGTCGCAGTTAATCTATACGGGGGTTTAAATGCATGAATTCTGCTGGGGATGACCTTTTTGCCGGTTCCTTTTTATGCTTTATAGCAATTAACTATTTATAGAAGAATTCTTATTATTTTGGTTACGTTATTTAGTTACCGATGGGACAGACTATATGTAGTACTTTGTCCCACCTTCCTAGGTACCCTGAAACACCATGGCACCCCTCTAGCAAGGCCAAGAGGGGTGCCATGGAACACAAGCTGATATGTCAGACAGGACACTTCCCTTCATTGGGGCATGAGCAAGAAGGGTGCCCTGAAATACGAGCTGCAATGTCAGACAGGAGCCACCCTCCTTCATTGGTGCAAGGCCATGGGGCGTCCTGAAACACTAGCTGCAATGCCAGACAGGACCCCCCCCCCCCCTTCATTGGGGCATGACCAAGAGGGGTACCCTGAAATACGAGCTGCAATGTTAGACCGGACACCCCCACCCCCCTTTACTGGTGCATGGCCAAGAGGGGTTCCCTGAAACAGGAGCCGCCATGTCAGATTGGTCATCCCACCCCTTTACTGGTGCATGGCCAAGAAGGGGTGCTCTGAAACATTGACTGCAATGTCAGACAGGACCCCCCACCCCCCCTCATTGAGGCATGACCAAGAGGCGTGCCCTGAAACACTAGCTGCAATGTCAGACAGGACCCCCCCTCATTGGGGCATGACCAAGAGGTGTGCCCTGAAAGACTAGCTGCAATGTCAGACAGGACACCCCATCCCCCTTCATTGGTGCATGGACATGAGGGGTGCCCTAAAACATGAGCTGATATGTCAAACAGGACACCCCACCTCCCTTTATTGGGGCATGACCAACAGTGGTACCCTGAAACGCAAGCTGATATGTCATACAGGACACCCCACCTCCCTTTATTGGTGCATGGTTAAGAGGGGTGTCCTGAAACACGAGCTGCAATGTCAGAAAGGACCCCTCAAACCCTTCATTGGGGCATGACCAAGAGGGGCGCCCTAAAACACTAGCTGCAATGTCAGACCGGACCCCCCCAAATCCTTCATTGGGGCATGACCAAGAGGGGTGCCATGGAACACGGGCTGCAATGCCAGACAAGACACACCCACCCCCCTTTATTGGGGCATGACCAACAGGGGTACCCTGAAACGCAAGCTGATATGTCAGACAGGACACCCCCAAACCCCTTCATTGGGGCATGACCAAGAGGGGTGCCCTGAAACACTAGCTGCAATGTCAGACAGGACCCCCCAAACCCTTCATTGGGGCATGACCTAGAGGGGTGCCATGGAACACGAGCTGCAATGTCATATAGGACGCCCCACCCCCCTTTATTGGGGCATGACCAACAGTGGTACCCTGAAACGCAAGCTGATATGTCAGACGGGACACCCCACCCCCCTTCATTGGGGCATGACCAAGAGGGGTGCCCTGAAACGCAAGCTGATATGTCAGACGGGACACCCCACCCCCCTTCATTGGGGCATGACCAAGAGGGGCGCCCTAAAACACTAGCTGCAATGTCAGACCGGACCCCCCCAAATCCTTCATTGGGGCATGACCAAGAGGGGTGCCATGGAACACGGGCTGCAATGCCAGACAAGACACACCCACCCCCCTTTATTGGGGCATGACCAACAGGGGTACCCTGAAACGCAAGCTGATATGTCAGACAGGACACCCCCAAACCCCTTCATTGGGGCATGACCAAGAGGGGTGCCCTGAAACACTAGCTGCAATGTCAGACAGGACCCCCCAAACCCTTCATTGGGGCATGACCTAGAGGGGTGCCATGGAACACGAGCTGCAATGTCATATAGGACGCCCCACCCCCCTTTATTGGGGCATGACCAACAGTGGTACCCTGAAACGCAAGCTGATATGTCAGACGGGACACCCCACCCCCCTTCATTGGGGCATGACCAAGAGGGGTGCCCTGAAACGCAAGCTGATATGTCAGACGGGACACCCCACCCCCCTTCATTGGGGCATGACCAAGAGGGGTGCCCTGAAACGCAAGCTGATATGTCAGACGGGACACCCCACCCCCCTTTATTGGGGCATGACCAAGAGGGGTGCCCTTAAACATGAGCTGCAATGTCAGACAGGACCCCCCCCCCCCTTCATTGGGGCATGACCAAGAGGGGTGCCATTGAATACAATCTGCCATGTCAAACAGGACCCCTATAGCAGAAAGTAAAAACAACATTTCAAAATGTACGTGTTTATAATGCAAAAAATTGAAAAACCCAGCGGTGATCATTAACCACTTCAGTCCCGGAAGATTTTACCCCCTTCCTGACCAGAGGACTTTTTACAATTCGGCACTGCGCCGCTGTAACTGACAATTGCGCAGTCGTGCGACTTTGTACCCCAAACAAAATTGGCGTCCTTTTTCCCCCACAATCAGAGCTTTCTTTTGGTGGTATTTGATCACCTCTGCGGTTTTTATTTTGTGCGCTATAAACAAAAATAGAGCGACAATCTTTCTTCTACATATTTTTGGTAAAAAGAAATCACAGGAATTATTTATTGATTGGTTGGAACAAAAGTTCATAGCGTCTACAAAATAGGGGATAGATTTGGCATTTTTATTATTATTATTTTTTTTTACTAGCAATGGCGGCGATCTGCGATTTCATTTTTTTTTTTTTTTTTACGGGACTGTGACATTATGGCGGACACATCGCACACTTTTTGACACATTTTTGAGACCATTGACAATTTTACAGCGATCGGTGCTAAAAAAAAATAAACTGATTACTGTAAAAATGTCACTGGCAGGGAAGGGGTTAACACTAGCGGGGCGATCAAGGGGTTGTGTAGGGAACCTGTGTTCTAACTGAAGGGTGGGATTGGACTGACGAGGGGGAAATGACAGATCGGTATTCATACTTTTTATCAACAGACGATCGGTCAATTCTCCCCCTGAAAGAACCGGGATCTGTGTGTTCACAAATTTGCCTGGGCAGGAAGGGGGGTAAAAGTGCCGGTATTGAAGGGGGGGTTCAAAAGCTTCAACAAAGTTTGCTGTTCATGTTGTTCCTGCAAGCGGAAGCCCGCGTGTGACAAGCCTTACTTCTAACCCAGGGTTTGACAAATTTGCTTGGAATCTAGGAGCCAGCTAAAAAAGTTAGGAGCCAGAAAACGCGCCCTGTCCCGACGAGCTTGCTCGCAGAAGCGAACACATACGTGAGCAGCGCCCGCATATATAAACGGTGTTCAAACCACACATGTGAGGTATCGCCACGATTGGTAGAGCGAGAGCAATAATTCTAGCCCTAGACCTCCTCTGTAACTCAAAACATGCAACCTGTAGATTTTTTTAAACGTCGCCTATGAAGATTTTAAAGGGTAAAAGTTTGTCGGCATTCCACGAGCGGACGCAATTTTGAAGCGTGACATGTTGGGTATCAATTTACTCGGCGTAACATTATCTTTCATAATGTTAAAAAAAATGGGATAACTTTACTGTTGTCTTATTTTTTTATTAAAAAAAGTGTAATTTTTTCCCAATAAAAGTGCGCTTGTAAGACCGCTGCGCAAATACGGCGTGACAGAAAGTATTGCAACGATCGCCATTTTATTCTCTAGGGTGTTAGGATAAAAAAATGTATATAATGTTTGGGGGTTCTAATTAGAGGGAAGAAGATGGCAGCGAAAATAGTGAAAAATTACATTAGAATTGCTGTTTAACTTGTAATGCTTAACTTGTAATACCAACGACCACCACCAGATGGCGCCAGCTTACACATCTGGTGGTAATAACTTGTAATACCAACGGCTCACCACCAGATGGCGCCAGCTCACAAAAAAGCCCACCTTCCAAGCCAAGTCCCCAGGACGCTATTTCTAGTCGCCATGGCGACCTGGCGACCAGGATTTGTCGAGCCCCGATCTAACCTATAGGATCGCTGTAACGGCTACAGACCGCGCCTAACGTTATGTCATCTGTGAGGCTTTTGATTGTAGGAGGAAAGCGCTTCCATCTTCTCACCTCTCCATATATTCTGCATGTTACAGATCGAGAAAAAAGAGAGGAAGAGCAGCTGTGACACGTTCTATGAGGTCATGTGCTTGGAAAGCGAATCGGAGAAAGAGAGGAGGAAAACCACTGCTAGTCCTTCCATCCGTCTCTCCCAGTGCGGGTCCAACATACCGTCCCCTCCCGAGGATGATGAGGAGGAAGGTAAGGTACAACTCTGTAACTATGAAATGTTTTGGGCCCCTTTCACACTGCGGTGGCGGTATAGTGCCGCTATTTCTAGCGGCGCTATACCGCCGGAATTGCGGCGGTACTATTAACCCCTGCTAGCGGTGCGGTATTAATCCCTGCTAGCGGTGCGGTATTAACCCCCGCTAGCAGTGCGGTCTTAACCCCCGCTAGCGGCCGAAAAAGGGTTAATACCGCCGGCAATGCGCCTCTGCAGAGGCGCATTGCCGGCAGTATTAACGCGGTGCCCCATTGTTTTCAATGGGAAGGAGCGGTATACACACCGATCCTCTCACCGCTCCAAAGATGCTGCTTACAGGCGATTTTTTTTTCTCCTGCCAGCGCATCAGGCTTTCACATTGAGAATGCTGGGGCAGGCGTATTTCAGGCGTTATTTATGCGCTATTTTTGGCGCTAAAACGCCTGAAATACTCAGTGTGAAAGGGGCCTAAAAGCAGAACTTCAGTCATCTTTCCATCTATTAGATCTTCTGTTTTTGTTGTTTTTTTAACTTTGGATTGTAAAACATTATTTTTCTGCCAGTAAATACCTTATACAGCCCACTTCCTGTTTCCGTATACAGCCCACTTCCTGTTTCCGTATACAGCCCACTTCCTGTTTCCGTATACAGCCCACTTCCTGTTTCCGTATACAGCCCACTTCCTGTTTCCGTATACAGCCCACTTCCTGTTTCCGTATTCAGCTCACTTCCTGTTTCCGTATACAGCCCACTTCCTGTTTCCTTATACAGCCCACCTCCTGTTTCCTTATACAGCACACGTCCTGTTTCCTTATACAGCCCACGTCCTGTTTCCTTATACAGCCCACTTCCTGTGTCCTTATACAGCCCACTTCCTGTTTCCTTATACAGCCCACTTTCTGTTTCCTTATACAGCCCGCGTCCCGTTTCCTTATACAGCCCACTTCCTGTTTCCTTATACAGCCCACGTCCTGTTTCCTTATACAGCCCACTTTCTGTTTCCTTATACAGCCCGCGTCCTGTGTCCTTATACAGCCCACTTCCTGTGTCCTTATACAGCCAACTTCCTGTTTCCTTATACAGCCCACTTTCTGTTTCCTTATACAGCCCACTTTCTGTTTCCTTATACAGCCCGCGTCCTGTTTCCTTATACAGCCCGCGTCCTGTTTCCTTATACAGCACACGTCCTGTTTCCTTATACAGCCCACTTTCTGTTTCCTTATACAGCCCACTTTCTGTTTCCTTATACAGCCCACGTCCTGTTTCCTTATACAGCCCACTTTCTGTTTCCTTATACAGCCCACGTCCCGTTTCCTTATACAGCCCACTTTCTGTTTCCTTATACAGCCCACGTCCCGTTTCCTTATACAGCCCACTTCCCGTTTCCTTATTCAGCCCACGTCCCGTTTCCAATGTGTCAAAAGTATCCGAAGTGTCCGCCATAATGTCGCAGTACCGAAAAAAATCGCTGATCGCCGCCATTACTAGTAAAAAAACAATATTAATAAAAATGCAATAAAACTATCCCCTATTTGGTAAACGCTATAACTATTGTGCAAACCAATCAATAAACGCTTATTGCGATTTTTTTTTTTTTTACGAAAAATATGTAGAAGAATACGTATCGGCCTAAACTGAGGAAAAAAATAGTTTTTTTATATATATTTTTGGGGGATATTTACCAATTTATCGCGGTATAGCGCGCTACCACGTATACCGCGCACCCCTAAAGTTGCCCCGAATCCTGTGGAAAAAAAGTTTTTTTTGTACTTACAGTTTTGGTGTCTTGCGCGGCGTCCATCGGCGGCCTCGTCGGGTCCGGCATCCTTCTGCGGCTTCGGGTGTCCTCTTCGTCGGGTCCGTCTGCGGCTTCGGGTGTCCTCTTCGTCGGGTCCGGCGTCCTTGCGTCCTCCCCGCTCGTTTCCCGCGCCGAGTTTGAATACTGCGCCGACATATACAGCGCGCAGTACACTCGTGTATTGTCGGCAATGCTCGGCTACTCTCGCGCTCACGTCCTGTACGTCCAGGACGTCAGCGCGGGAGGAGCCGAGACTGCCCGACAATACACGAGTGTACTGCGCTCGGTATATGTCGGCGCAGTATTCAAACTCGGCGGGGGAAAGCGGGTATCGGCGTAAACCGCGCACCCACGATTTTGCCCTGATTTTCAGGGCAAAAAAGTGCACGGTATACGCCGATAAATACGGTATTATGGTAAGTAAAAAATATAATTTTTTTACAAAATTGACGCTCTATTTTTGTTTATAGCGCAAAAACTAAAGACCGCAGAGGTGATCAAATGCCACCAAAAGAAAGCTCTATTTGTGGGGGAAAAAAAGACGCCAGTTTTGTTTGGGAGCCACGTCGCCACGACCGCGCAATTGTCAGTTAAAGCGACACAGCAGGGCCGAATCGCAAAAAAGTGCTCTTGGTCTTTGACCAGCAATATGGTCCGGAGCTGAAGTGGTTAAAAAAATATATATATATATATTTTTGGGGGTTCTAAGTAATTTTCTAGCAGAAATGCAGATTGTTACATAAATAAAGTGTCAGGAAAGGCCCGGGTCTTGATGCGTGTAAAATGGTCACTTTGCATGTCCGTGACATGTGAGCAGACCCTCGGACCGCATGGGGAACGGCGGAACGGAATCGGTCACCGCAGATTTACAACAAAGGAGGCATTTCAGTTTATCTGACAGAAGCGATCACTCTCACAAAGCAACGCACAGAGACATGGATTTGGACGGTTGCCAGTATTCTTACGCCTATTATATCCCTTTCCGCACCGTCCACACACTGACTGGAAAGCCACTCGTTTCCGTCAATGGAAGCGCATGTTATAGTTGGGTTCGCAGGCGATCACATGTCAGCGCTGGCATTGCTCGTAATCCCTTCCTTACACGACCTCTCTGCTCTCTTTTATAACTGGCTGGTGAGCTTATAAAAGAAACCTTAAAGCATGACCAGGACATCATTCCATGGCAGGAAGTCACCAGTCAGATGTGTGTATGTTTTCTACACTCAATGAGTTGTAGTGTATGGGGGGGAAACAAAATATCACATGATTGATCCCTATGAACACATTGCAAGTACTGAAAAATAATGATTAATATGCCAGAAATGCAGTGTGCTCCTTCCCTACACAGTGCTGTGATTCCCAAATACATGGTGTCAGCCCTGCCTACTTCATTTCTGATGGATTATAAAGAACACGGACCACCCTTCGTATTCTCCCTCCAATCTCATCCTCATAACCCCTCCTCATTACCACAATGCTTCCTCCGATCTGTATAACTCCTCCCCATCTCTAGAACCCCTCCCCATCTCTGGAACCCCTCCCCATCTCTGGAACCCCTCCCCATCTCTGGAACCCCCTCCCCATCTCTGGAACCCCCTCCCCATCTCTGGAACCCCTCCTCATCTCTGGAACCCCCTCCTCATCTCTGGAACCCCCTCCTCATTTCTGGAACCCCCTCCTCATCTCTAGACCCCCTCCTCCTCTCTGGACCCCCCTCCTCATCTCTGGAACCCCCTTCTCATCTCTGGAACCCCCTCCTCATCTCTGGAACCCCCTCCTCATCTCTGGAACCCCCTCCTCATCTCTGGAACCCCCTTCTCATCTCTGGAACCCCCTCCTCATCTCTGGAACTCCTCCTCATCTCTGGAACTCCTCCTCATCTCTGGAACTCCTCCTCATCTCTGGAACTCCTCCTCATCTCTGGAACCCCCTCCTCATCTCTGGAACTCCTCCTCATCTCTGGAACCCCCTCCTCATCTCTGGAACTCCTCCTCATCTCTGGAACTCCTCCTCATCCCTGGAACTCCTCCTCATCCCTGGAACTCCTCTTCATCTCTGGAACTCCTCTTCATCTCTGGAACCCCTCTTCATCTCTGGAACCCCTCTTTTCTCTCTGGAACCCCTCTTTTCTCGCTGGAACCCCTCTTTTCTCGCTGGAACCCCTCTTCATCTAGAACGCCTCATCTCTATAACTCCTCCTCATCTCCATAATCCATCTCTGTAACTCCTCATTCTTTTAACTCCCTCCACTTCTCCATACCGTTAGCCTATCTTCAAAAGGCCCCTTTTATCTATATAACATCTACATAACTCCGTCATCTCTATATTTCCTCATCTCTATAACACTTCTTCATCTCCATTGAACCTCCTCATTAATCTCCAATATACCTCCTCTTCTCTATAACGTGTCTCTAACACATTTCCATAACCTGTCCTCATTTCTATAACCCATCCTCGTCTCCATAACCCCTTAATCGTCTCCATAACCCCTTAATCGTATCCATAACCCCTTAATCGTCTCCATAACCCCTTCCTCGTCTCCATAACCCCTTCCTCGTCTCCATAACCCCTTCCTCGTCTCCATAACCCCTTCCTCGTCTCCATAACCCCTTCCTCGTCTCCATAACCCCTTCCTCGTCTCCATAACCCCTTCCTCGTCTCCATAACCCATCCTCGTCTCCATAACCCCTTAGGCCCCATGCACACGAGAAGCAATTACAAACACCTCTAAACTCACGTTTTCAAAGGCCAAAACAGTTTTTTAAAACGCCTGTTTTTGCCGTGAATTTTGCGGCGTTTTACCGCGTTTGCGGCTGAAAAAAAAAAAAAGCTTCTGAACCCAAAATTTTGCGTCTGAAAAAACTGACATAAACCCAACTGCTTTAAAACGCCAAAAAAACGTGATTGTGTGCATGGACACATAGGATAACATTAAATGTGTTCAGGGGCAGTTGAAAAAAATGCCCAAATGCCTCTAAACTCGAGTTTAGCAGCGTCTCGTGTGCATGGGGCCTTAATCGTCTCCATAACCCCTTCCTAGTCTCCATTACACTCTCTTCTCATCCCCATAACCATCCCCTCATCTCCCCAACCTCTTCATCTCCTCTTTGACTTCTATATATATATTGGAGGGGGTAAGATTATCAGGGAGTATAAGATATTTTTTTAGTGGAAGATTTTATTTAAAATGCTTAATAAAAAAAATAAAGCTGTAAAATGTTCTGAATCGTGTTGTATTGTGAGGGTGGATTCCAGATCTTGGTGTAAGTGTAGAATTTGTTATTAAACCCTTTATTTATATTTCAGCATCACATATATGTCTTTTTTTATTTTTTTCAGATAACGATGAGCCTCTTTTGAGCGGTTCTGGGGATGTGTCCAAAGAATGTGCAGAGAAAATCCTAGAAACATGGGGAGACCTGTTATCCAAATGGTGAGGAGCTCCAACCTACTACTCCCTGATACTCACATTTTACTGGCAGATTCCATATCTCCAAAACAGGAGAGCTGGTAGTTTATATAAATGTATTACAGCCAGGGCTGCCGTTTAACCCGCACCAATATCACAGCACAGATCTCCCTCTCGCCCACTGCCGATCGATTGACAAGGGAGGTGGAGGTAAGGAAAGGGTGAGCAGCGTAAAGATTTAAACCGATGCTCTTGGAATGACGCTGTGCTGGGACCACCCACAAGACACTTTTTAGGAAGAATTCAAGTGCCATTTGGGCTAAAGTACGTGCTAACAAAGTATAGGAAATCAGGCAATATACATTTCTTGATAGAAAGCAGGCTTATATTTAGCATTGGAATCCATTGCCGCCACCTCATCTGCATAGTGTGGTGTTCTTTTGTCAGTTCCTTCTCCCAAGCCGTAGCCTCCTCGCCTCCCAAGCCGTAGCCTCCTCGCCTCCCTAGCCTCCTCGCCTCCCAAGCCGTAGCCTCCTCGCCTCCCAAGCCGTAGCCTCCTCGCCTCCCAAGCCGTAGCCTCCTCGCCTCCCAAGCCGTAGCCTCCTCGCCTCCCAAGCCGTAGCCTCCTCGCCTCCCTAGCCTCCTCGCCTCCCAAGCCGTAGTTTCCTCGCCTCCCCAAGACCTTGCGCCCTCGCCTCCCCAAGACCTTGCGCCCTCGCCTCCCCAAGACCTTGCGCCCTCGCCTCCCCAAGACCTTGCGCCCTCGCCTCCCCAAGACCTTGCGCCCTCGCCTCCCCAAGACCTTGCGCCCTCGCCTCCCCAAGACCTTGCGCCCTCGCCTCCCCAAGACCTTGCGCCCTCGCCTCCCCAAGACCTTGCGCCCTCGCCTCCCAAGCCCTTGCGCCCTCGCCTCCCAAGCCCTTGCGTCCTCGCCTTCCAAGATTTTGCGTCCTTACCTCACAGATTTTTGCCCCGTCGCCTCCCGAGCCCTTGCCCCGTCGCCTCCCTTGCCCCCGTCGCCTCCCGAGCCCTTGCCCCCGTCGCCTCCCGAGCCCTTGCCCCCGTCGCCTCCCGAGCCCTTGCCCCGTCGCCTCCCGAGCCCTTTGCCCCGTCGCCTCCCGAGCCCTTTGCCCCGTCGCCTCCCGAGCCCTTGCCCCGTCGCCTCCCTTGCCCCCGTTGCCTCCCGAGCCCTTGCCCCCGTCGCCTCCCGAGCCCTTGCCCCGTCGCCTCCCGAGCTCCTCCTAAACCTTTTCCCCCTCTGTCCCTGGTTTCAAATTAATATTGACTACCCAATCATGGGTCAATATACATAAAAAATGTGTGAATTATGCAGATAAATATTCAATAACAAATGTATGTACATCTCAAACCAAAATAATTTTTCAAGCTAAATATACACAGCGGGACTTGTGTTACCAGATCACACCGGTATGGAATTGTTCTAAAGTACAAAAGGCTTTATATACATACCGTCATAAACAATAAATAAATAAGGTATTAATACAGAACTAAACCAAATCATTAAACATGGTGAGAAGCCAGACTTGAATGAGGATCCAGGAAAGGAAACATTCAAGCAGATTAAACTTCAGCTTTAAATAAATAGTTATCTTTCTGCGTGAGAGTCGCACTTATCGCATATCCTGATAGGAGTTTAACTTTTTTTTTTCAGGCACTTGAACCTGAGTGTGCGTCCTAAGCAGCTCTCTGCGCTGGTGAGAAGCGGAGTTCCAGAGGCACTTCGAGGGGAAGTGTGGCAACTGCTTGCTGGATGTCACAACAATGATTACTTGGTGGAGAAATACAGACTTCTCATCACTAAGGTAATGATCGTTTGATACCTTCACATGCTCTGAGCTCATACCATTACTGTCTGTACTGTCGTGGTTTTATTTCCTCTATCTGTACGCTATCAGTTGTTTAAAGTGGAGTTCCACCCATAAATATAACATTACATCAGTAGTTTTAAAAAAATGTCATTAGTCCTTTACGAAAACAATTTTTTTTTTTTTAGATGCCTTCAAAGTGTTGTTGCTAGGCAGAATAGTTAATCTTCCCTCTTCCTGCACCTAGGTGCTTAAGCTTCCTAACCTACACCGCACAGACTCCTGGGAATGTAGTGGGTGTAACTTTCCAGGAGTCTGTGCACTCCCCAGTCTCAAAGAATCATGTGACTTGGACAGCACAGGTGCTGAAACCTGATCTGACACTGCTTGTGGAGCACTGAGCATGTGCAAGATCTGCAAGGCTGAAATCCAGGAAGTCATACAGTCTGGCTTCATGATGCCCACACTTAAGATGGCCCCAGTCAATTTCTATTTTATAAAGTGTCTAAATGCTGTAACAACCTAACAAAACGGACCTTAGTTTACAGACTAACTTTACTAGAATACATTAAGCTTGTGTATTACAGGGGTATGTATATATAAAAAGTGAAATTGTGGCCGGAACTCCGCTTTAACCGCTTTACGGGTAAAACAAATGTTCATGCCTAAGCACAAATTTGCAACTTTGACATGTGTTAGTAAAACCGTACATTCATCACAACTACTTTGTGCATCCAGGTGGATCATACCACATTTTTTTCCATGACAAATTGGGCTTTTATTTCGTGGTAAATGGTAACCTATATCGCCTGATTTTTTTTATTAAAAAATAAAACTGCCCCAAAATAATAAATAAGGTAAAAAAATTAATAAATATATATATATATATATAAATGTAGCTGTATTTTTCTTGCTACTACCATAACCCTCCACCAAAGAACAACCCAAAATAAATTCTCCTGCTCCTGAAGATTGTAGCAATGCCACATATGTGTATGTTAGTTGTTGTTGTATCCGTAGTACAGCCTTGAAACCCTGGTGCACTTTTTTTCTTTTTCTTTTTCTTTCTTTCTCTTTTTTTTTTATTGTAGCACTGGCTGTCCGGAGGGGGGTGATTTCTGCAATGCTGTTTTTTTTATGGGGCGCTGCAGAAATGGATGTCCTCCACTTCTAGGGTTGTCCCGATACCACTTTTTATCCACTTAAGCCCCGAGCCTTTAGGCAGCTAAATGCCCAGGCCAGGTTTTGCGATTCGGCACTGCAACGCTTTAACAGACAATTGCGCGGTCGTGCGATGTGGCTCCCAAACAAAATTGACTTCCTTTTTTTCCCACAAATAGAGTTTTCTTTTGGTGGTATTTGATCACCTCTGCGGTTTTTATTTTTTGCGCTATAAACAAAAATAGAGGGACAATTTAGAAAAAAATTCAATATTTTTTACTTTTTGCTATAATAAATATCCCCCAAAAATATATATAAAAAAACATTTTTTTTCCTCAGTTTAGGCCGATACGTATTCTTCTACATATTTTTGGTAAAAAAAATCGCAATAAGCGTTTATCGATTGATTTGTGCAAAATGTATAGCGTTTACAAAATAGGGGATAGTTTTATTGCATTTTTATTATTATTTTTTTTTACTACTAATGGCGGCGATCAGCGATTTTTTCCGTGACTGCGACATTATGGCGGACACTTCACACAATTTTGACACATTTTTGGGACCATTGTCATTTTCACAGCAAAAAATGCATTTAAATTGCATTGTTTATTGTGAAAATGACAGTTGCAGTTTGGGAGTTAACCACAAGGGGCGCTGAAGGAGTTATGTTTCATTTAGTGTGTGTTTACAACTGTAGGGGGGTGTGGCTGTAGGACTGACGTCATCGACCGAGTCTCCCTTTAAAGGGGATCACACGATCAATGCAGCCGTCACAGTGAAGCACGGGGAAGCCGTGTTTACATACAGCTCTCCCCGTTCTTCAGCTCCGGGGAGCGATCGCGAGGGGGCGGCCTCATCCCGGATCGCTCCCACGGAAGAACCGACCGCCGCATGTACCGGGGTGGGGGGTCCCGATCAGACCCCCCGACCCGCGGAAAGGCAGGGACGTACATGTACGCCCATCTGCCTGTACATGCCATTCTGTGGACGTATATGTACATGCGGCGGTCGTTAAGCGGTTAATGAACGAGTACAAGTACCGATACTTTTTTTTCAAGTACTCGCCCGATACTGATTTCCGATACAGTGGCACGTGTCAGTATTTAATTTATACAATTAGTTTTTTATTTTTTACAATTTATTTACTGTATATACTCGTGTATAAGCCGAGGGTGAGAATGCAGCAGCTACTGTAAGCGGAAAAGAGGGTCAACAATTCCCATTTGCAGCCTGACCTCACCGTGCCCTTTGCAGCCTGACCTCACCGTGCCCTTTGCAGCCTGACCTCACCGTGCCCATTGCAGCCTGACCTCACCGTGCCCATTGCAGCCTGACCTCACCGTGCCCATTGCAGCCTGACCTCACCATGCCCATTGCAGCCTGACCTCACCGTGCCCTTTGCAGCCTGACCTCACCGTGCCCTTTGCAGCCTGACCTCACTGTGACCTTTGCAGCCTGACCTCACCGTGCCCTTTGCAGCCTGACCTCACCGTGCCCTTTGCAGCCTGACCTCACCGTGCCCTTTGCAGCCTGACCTCACCGTGCCCTTTGCAGCCTGACCTCACCGTGCCCATTGCAGCCTGACCTCACCGTGCCCATTGCAGCCTGACCTCACCGTGCCCATTGCAGCCTGACCTCACCATGCCCATTGCAGCCTGACCTCACCGTGCCCTTTGCAGCCTGACCTCACCGTGCCCTTTGCAGCCTGACCTCACTGTGACCTTTGCAGCCTGACCTCACTGTGACCTTTGCAGCCTGACCTCACTGTGACCTTTGCAGCCTGACCTCACTGTGACCTTTGCAGCCTGACCTCACTGTGACCTTTGCAGCCTGACCTCACCATGCCCTTTGCAGCCTAAACTCACTGTGCCCATTTGCAGCCTAACCTCACTGTGCCCATTGCAGCCTGACCTCACTGTGCCCATTGCAGCCTGACCTCACTGTGCCCATTGCAGCCTGACCTTATCATGCCTATTGCAGCCTGACCTCACTGTGCCCATTGCAGCTCTTTAACTCGACCATGGCAGGATCCAGTTGGTTCCCCCCGGTAAGGTCCTGTTACCTTTGCAGCCTGACCTCACCGTGCCTATTGCAGAATCCGATCTGTGTACCCGTGTCCGTGACATATTCAGACGGCGGCCATGCAGTTTTAAAAACTCACGCTCTTCCTTGTGCTGTGCCGTGATAGGCGGAACACTCGGTTTCCCAGCAAACACTGTGTTCAGTGTTCTGCCTATCACGATCGTCCTCTCGTCTATCACGATACAGCCGCCGTCTGAATATGTCACGGACTCGGGTACACAGATCGGATTCTGCAATGGGCACGGTGAGGTCAGGCGGCAATGGACCTTGACATGCTGACTCGAGTATAAGCCGAGGGGGTATTTTTCAGCCCCCCAAAAAAAGGGCTGAAAAACTTGGCTTATACTCGAGTATATACAGTATTTTTTTTTTCTACAATGCTTTCTTTTTTTAAGGGGGGTGGGGGGGACAGTATCAGTGTGTTGTCTTTATTATTATTTTTTAAATTTTTTTATTTTTATTTATTGCAATTTTTTTATCAACCCTTGTTGGAGGGCTATGGTGAGATATCGGGGGTCTTAACAGACCTCTGACATCTTTCCTTTGAGACAGGGAAAGGGACATTGATCCGCCCCGTGAACCTCCGCTTGCTCAGATGGATCGCCCTGTCTTTTCTCCGCTCTCCCCTATGGGGGGATCAGATGAACACGGACCGTCTGTCCGTGTTCACCCGATCCGATCCGCCAGACGGATGGAAAAGTAGGTTTTTCCTCCGTCACACTTTGGCGGGTCGGATTTCAGTGGGCATGTCACCGCTGACATCCGCGGCTCCATAGAGGAGCACGGAGCGCCCATTCAGGTCCGCCTAAAGAACTGGCAGGCGGACCTGAACCCATGTGAAAGAGCCCTTAAACTTATTTTTATTTTTTACCAAAAATATGTAGAAGAATACGTATCGGCCTAAACTGAGGAATACAATGGGCTAGATTCAGGTATCTGCGCCTGATCTTACGGCGGCGCAGCGTATCGTATTTACGATACGCCGCCGCAACTTACAGGAGCAAGTGCAGTATTCACAAAGCACTTGCTCCGTAAGTTGCGGCGTAGCGTAAATGGGGCCGGCGTAAGCGCGCAAAATTCAAATGTGTAAGGGGCGGGGGCGTGTTTTATTAACATAAAACACGCCCCCGCCCCTTACACATTTGAATTTTGCGCGCTTACGCCGGCCCCATTTACGCTACGCCGCAACTAACATGTCCATTAACATGTGTGTTGACCTGACGTGATTGACGTGATGACGTGATGCGCCGTCCGTGTACATATCCCAGTGTGCATTGCTCCAAATGACGTCGCAAGGACGTCATTGGTTTCGACTTGAACGTAAATTACGTCCAGCCCTATTCGCGAACGACTTGCGCAAACGACGTAAAAAATTCAAAAATCAAAAGCGGGAACGACGTCCATACTTAACATTTAGTGCGCCTCATAGAAGCAGGCACAACGTTGTGCCGAAAAAACCTTACGCAGACGACGTAAAAAACGAACGCCGGGCACACGTACGTTTGTGAATCGACGTAACTAGGTAATTTGCATATTCTACGCCGAAAACAACGGGAGCGCCACCTAGCGGCCAGCGTGAGAATGCACCCTAAGATATGACGACGTAATAGAATTACGCCAGTCGGATCTTAGGCTAATGTCGGCGTATCTAGCTTTCTGAATACAGAAAGTAGATACGCCGGTGCAGCTTTGAATTTACGCGGCGTATCTATGGATACGCTGGCGTAATTCTTTGCTGAATCTAGCCCAATATATTTTTGAGGGATATTTATTATAGCAAAAAGTGAAGAATATATATATTTTTTTTTTTTTCAAAATTGTCGCTCTATTTTTGTTTATAGCGCAAAAAATAAAAAACGCAGAGGCGATCAAACACCACCAAAAGAAAGCTCTATTTGTGGGGAAATAAAACAATGCCAGTTTTGTGTGGGAGCCCTGTCGCAAGACCGCGCAATTGTCGGTTAAAGCGACGCAGTGCCGAATCGCAAAAAAGTGGCCCGGTCTTTAAGCTGCATAATTGTCTGGGACTGAAGTGGTTAATATCGCTTTAAGGCCATATTTTCTAGTACTGTGCTCAGTTTTAAATGGTTCAACTTGTTACCAGCTATGAAATTCAAAATTTTTTGACGAAAATGAAAGTAAATGTAAATGGCCCAGATTCAGGTAGAATTACGCGATATTTGCGGGGAGCAGGGCAACGATTTTGCCCTGCGCCCCCGCAAATATTTTGCGCTGCCCTCGATTCACGGAGCAGTAGCTCCGTGAATTGCGAGGGCGCGCCGGCAAATTTGCCCGGTGTAAGCGTGCGCAAGTTAAATGATCCCGTAGGGGGCGGGAATCATTTAAATTAGGCGCGCTCCCGCGCCGAGCGTACAGCACATGCTCCGTCGGGAAACTTTCCCGACGTGCATTGCGGCAAAGGACGTCGCAAGGACAACATTTGCTTCTAAGTGAACGTGAATGGCGTCCAGCGCCATTCACGTTTCACTTACGCAAACGCCGTGAAATTCAAATTTCACGGCGCGGGAAGGCCGGCTATACTTTAGCATTGGCTGCCCCTACTATTAGAAGGGGCAGCCTTGCGCTAAAAGTAGCCGTACGGAAACTCCGTGCCTGGCTTGCGCGGGGCCCGCGCAAGCTTGTGAATCAGTGGTAGTATGCTACACGCTGATACACAATGGGAGCGCCCCCTAGCGGCCCCCGCAAGAATGCAGCCTAAAATCTGCGAGGCATAAGAGCCTTATGCCTCGCAGATTTTAGCCTGCGGTCGGTGTAACGAGGTTCCTGAATCAGGAGCACTCGTTACACCGGAGCAAGTAAGCACTTGCGCTGCGTAACCTATGGTTGCGTGGGCGCAAGTGCTTCTTGAATCTGGGCCAATGTGTTTTTTTTTTTTGTTGTTTTTTTTTGTGATTTATTTTCGTCTTGTGCCGAGTGAAGGAATAAAAAGCAGCATGATCTAATGCAAGCCTAACGTAAACTTTTCAGCCCGCCGTACTGTTTTGTGTCAAGCCGCCATTTCCTATTCATTGTGTTTTGGGAACAATAATAATAAACCTGATTGGTAGACGGTAGTAAAGGAGTTTACAGGAACTTTTGTTGCTACTGAGATTCTTAATGACAATTTGGCAAGCTTTTCATCAGAACATAATAATTTGGGCATAACAGGAAGAAGTGGCGGGGATACATTATTATGTAATTTGCTAAGAGGGAAGTTTTGCAGAAAGGATAAATTAAAAAAAAAAAAAAAAAAAAAAAAAAAACAATTGCGGCGGATATTTGGCTTCACAGCATTCACCGATTTTTGGAGAAGTTGGTTGTTTTCTGTGGCCCGGATTCAGATAAATTTCCGTATCTATCGGCGGGCGTAACGTATCTCAGATACGTTACGCCGCCGTATATTAGGGCGCAAGTTCCGTATTCAGAAAGAACTTGCGCCCTAAGTTAAGGCGGCGTAGCGTATGTGGTCCGGCGTAAGCCCGTGGAATTTAAATTCTCCATGCAGTGGGCGTGTTGTATGGTAATGAAGGCTGACCCCACGTAAATTACATTTTTGACTAACGGCGTCCGTGAACGTATCCCAGTGCGCATGCTCCAAATTACGCCGCAAATAGGCAATGCTTTCGTACAGCCCTATTCGCGAACGACTTGCGCAAACGGCGTAATCGACGGAAAATTCGACGGTGGCCCGACGTCCATACTTAACATAGGATACGCCTCATATAGCAGGGGTAACTTTACGCCGGAAAAAGCCTTACGTAAACGACGTAAAAAAATGCGCCGGGCGGAAGTACGTTTCTGAATCGGCGTATCTACCTAATTTTGCATATTCCTCGCGTAAATCTACGGAAGCGTCACCTAGCGGCCAGCGTAAATATGCAGCCGAAGATACGACGGCGTAAGAGACTTACGCCGGTCGGATCTTAGGGAAATTTATGCGTAACTGATTCTAAGAATCGGGCGCATAGATACGACCCCGCACACTCAGAGTTACGACGTCGTATCCGGAGATACGCCGTCGTAACTCGTATTGGAATCCGGGCCTGTGTGTGTGTGTGTTAAGAGGAGCTGTCAGGTCTGTTAACCGCTTACTTACCGGGCGCTTATACCCCTCTTCCTGCCCAGGCGCCAGTTCTCAGCTTTCAGCGCTGTCACACTTTGATACGCCGTCGTAACTCTGAATCTACGCCGTCGTAAATTTTAGCGTATTTTGGATAAATTAGGCTAAGATACGAGCGGCGTAAGTCTCCTACGCTGTCGTATCTTAGGGTGCATATTTACGCTGGCCGCTAGGTGACGCTTCTGTTGTTTTCTGCGTCGAATATGCAAATGAGCAAGATATGCCGATTCACGAACGTACGTGCGCCCGTCACAATTAGTTACGCCGTTTACGTAAGAGATACGCCGATATGGACGTCGGAACAGGCGTATCTTTTTACGTCGTTTGCGTAAGTCGTACGCGAATAGGGCTGTGCTTAAGTTATGTTCACGTCGTAGGCAGTGTTCGACGTATCTTAGGCATTCTATCCGACACATGCGCACTGGGATACGTCCACGGACGGCCCATGCACCGTTCGTTGATAACGTCATTTACGTGGGGTCATGCTTAATTTCCCTAAAACACGCCCACCTCTTCCTCATTTGAATTAGGCGCGCTTACGCCGGCACATTTACGCTACGCCACCGTAACTTAGGACGCAAGTGCTTTGTGAATACAGCACTTGCTTCTCTAACTTGTGGCGGCGAATCGTAAATACCATACGCTACGCCCGCACAAAGTTACGCTGCCCTACCTGAATCTGGCCAAAAATGTTTTTCATATTTTGTTATAAAATTTTGAAAACAGGTATTTTTTTCTTCACTGATGGGCACTGATGAGGTGGTACTGAAAGGGAATGTTGGGCACTGATGAGCAATGATGAGGTGACATTGGTGGGCACTAGGGTTGTCCCGATACTAGTATCGGTATCGATACTGAGCATTTGCGCGAGTACTTTTTTTTCCAGAGAGAGAGCGAGCAGAGCAGTCCTCAAAGAGAAAGCCAAGCCCCCCAGCCGCCGTCTAGTTGATCAGTGCGGGGAACATAACCAATATCATTAGAATAGCTGTGTGTTCCCCCGCCGCGCCTAGTCATATATAACCCCTCCCCCGTTGAGCCACACCATACACCGTGCGTTTTTCTTGCTTGACTCCGCCTATGCATGGACTGCGCTGCGATTGGCGAAGGGCTTCGTCTATCTAAGCAGACAGGCTTGTAATTGGCTGAGCCTATAGCCAGCTGTAGATTGTCGGGTGAGGCCAGCGTGCCAAGAGAGCTGAGCGGGTGAGTGTGTGTTTACATTGCGGTCTCAGTGCTGGAAGAGGGTGGAGGGGGGATGAAGCTGTATATACCACAAGTGTAGGAGAATGGGATTAAAGTGACCCTGTTACCAAGATAACACGTCGAAATGCAAAGGGGGAGGGGCAGGGCTTATGCACAACATGGACATTGAATTATATTGATCAGTGGAGGCTTCACTGCGCCCCAGGTATAGATTTTATTGTATAGCCACATGGCTGCATTTGTGGGGACATGGCTGCGTTTGTGGGGGGACATGGCTGCATTTGTGGGGGGACACGGCTGCATTTGTGGGGGGACAGGGCTGCATTTGTGGGGGACATGGCTGCATTTGTGGGGGACATGGCTGCATTTGTGGGGGACATGGCTGCATTTGTGGGGGACATGGCTGCATTATGTGGGGGGACATGGCTGCATTATGTGGGGGGACATGGCTGCATTATGTGGGGGGACATGGCTGCATTTCTGGGGACATGGCTGCATTTCTGGGGACATGGCTGCATTTCTGGGGGGACATGGCTGCATATGTGGGGGGACATGGCTGTATTTCTGGGGGGACATGGCTGTATTTCTGGGGGGACATGGCTGTATTTCTGGGGGGACATGGCTGTATTTCTGGGGGGACATGGCTGTATTTCTGGGGGGACATGGCTGTATTTCTGGGGGGACATGGCTGTATTTCTGGGGGGACATGGCTGCATTTGTGGATACATTTTTGAAAAAGTATCGGTATTCGGTATCGGCGAGTACATGGGGAAAAAAAAGTATCGGTACTTGTACTCGCTCCTAAACAAGTGGTATCGGGACAACCCTAGTGGGCACTGATGAGGCTGCACTAATGGGTGGCACCGATTGGCAGCATGGAGAGGTGGCACTGATGGGCACAGACAGCACTGATAGGCAGTGCTGGGCACTGATGAGCCTGCACTAATGAGCACTAATGGGTGGCACTGATGAGCACTAATGGGTGGCACTGATGGGTTGCACTGGTGGGCGCTGATGGGTGGCACTAGTGGGCGCTACTAGGTGCCACTGGTGGGTGGCACTGGTGGGCATGGATCATTAGTACCGATGGGCACTGATAGGTGGCACTGGTAATCACTAAGGGGATCGATGTCCCTCTAACAGAAGCTGGTTAAGCTGTCAGCATGAAGAAAGAAAAAGCTTCTGTTTATTTTCCGGATCAGCTGTCAGCCAATGGTAAAGGGCCCACTATGATTGGACGTACATGGATGCCCTCCCGGGCAAAGGAAGCCCACACTGCAGCCATCTTTGGCATATAGCACGGGCGCAAAGTGGTTAAGAAATGAAAACCTCAGTTCCCTGCAATAGCCGGGGTAGTATACTCCCTTTTCCGGCAGCCTGAGTCTCAGAACTTCCCTCCTTCCAGCACTCCCGCCTCTGTCACTTCTCTTCAGCATTTGACAATTCCGAGCGCATCGGAGGCCTGTACCCCCTTCTGTGTGCTGTCGTTTTATTCGCTGACTTCCTACCTTACTGCGGAGTCGCGGGAGGAAAGGACCACAGCATGCATCAGGGGTTACGAGCATTCCATAGGAAGAGTCCAATGCTGAAGAGGTGGCCTCAGGTTTCTGCTATAAACCTGTACATGTCTACAATGCATACAGCGTAGAATATGGGTGTCCAACCTGCGGCCCTCCATCTGTTGCCGAACTAAAAGTCCCTTCAAGAATTGCAAGGCTAACAGTTGTAAGCATGGCTCCCAAAGGCAGAGGCATGATGGGGCTTTTAGTTTGGCAATAGCTGGAGGGCCGCAGGTTGGACACCCATGGTGTAGATGGGACCCTATTGGCTGAGGCTACTGATCATATGTAAACATCAGGAACTTGTAACCAGCAGCGCAGCCACTGCTGATTGAGCAATATAAATGTTTACATCTCCTTATTGACAGAACGACCTCGGCCATGGGCGTCCGCTGAAATTTTTTCAGGGGTGGGGCGCTTTGGCAGCGGCGATACACAGTCACATTTAACCCTTTCTTCAAACGCTAGCGGGGGTTAAAAGCGCTCCGATAGCGGCCAAGTAGCGCACCTAAAACGATGGTAAAGCGCCGATCTTTAGCGGTGCTTTACCAATAACGCGGCCAGCTGGCAGTGTGAAATAGCTCTTGAGATAATTCAGCTTCACTCCATGCCCATATAAATATAGCCTAGAGAATGTACAGACCCCCCTTCAGCACATGTGGACCCTCCTTCAGCACAGATGGACCTCCCCATTCTGCACAGACCCCTCCATTCAGCACAGATGGACCTCCCCATTCTGCACAGACCCCTCCATTCAGCACAGATGGACCTCCCCATTCTGCACAGACCCCTCCATTCAGCACAGATGGACCCCTCCATTCAGCACAGATGGACCTCCCCATTCTGCACAGACCCCTCCATTCAGCACAGATGGATCCCCATTCTGCACAGACCCCTCCATTCAGCACAGATGGATCCCCCTTCAGCACAGACCCCTCCATTCAGCACAGATGGATCCCCTTCAGCATAGACCCTCCCATTCCGCACAGAGCCCTCCATTCAGCATAGACCCCCTTCAGCACAGATGGACCCCCTTTAAGCACAGACCCCCTTCAGCACAGGTGGACCCCCATTCAGCACAAACCCACCCTTCAGCACAAACGGACCCCCCTCCCCTATCCCATTCAGTACCTCAGATCAGCACAGCAGGTTCCCTCCCCCTGTGTACACAAACACTGGAGGGGGAGGCGGCTTCACTCTGCTCTCTGTGCCTGTGTGACATCCGGCCCGGCACTGCTCAGACAGCCCGCGGCCACGAGAGAAGGGGATGGTTGGTCACTCTGCACCAGACCACCCCTCGCCCCCCCCCCCCCTGCAACGCCACGGCCAGCAGCTCGCCCCTCTCTCCCTGTTCTAACCTGCCTGTCACCGCTGCGCTGTCACTGCTTCAGTTGCGGAGGGGTGTTTTCACTCTTCAACACCTTCTCGATTCAAGGGGGCGGCAACTGCCCCCCCCTTGCCCTATGGAGCGGACGCCCATGACCTCCGCTGATTCTGAATGACTGAGGGCTGAGGTCAATCTGCACATGCGCCACCGCCCCATGAATGACTTCTATAGGTAGAGATGTAAACATTGGTGGTGTGTAATCCATGCCTCAGCTGGGTACACATTGTTGATGCATACACGGTCCCTAAGAGCCTCTTTGTCTCCTTCTGCTGTCTGTCAACTATCAGGGTGGCAGCTCCTTTAGCTCAGCAAGATTAGATGATGGACTGTCGAATAAAGAGGGCAAGGTGGCTGTATATCCCCCCTTGGAATACCCATAAATTGGGCTTCAGCCTGGGGTGGAGCTACAGCACAGCACAGCACTGGCAGTAATAAAATGTATGTTTTTTCAAAACCACTGCATGGAGCTGAACAGAATCGACTTCTATGTGTGCCGGGTCCCCTGGAGGATTCAACAATGATTTGCAACTTCTGCCAATACTTTATCATTAAGGCTGAACTCCGGGGAACTTAAAAATGATAGAGGAAAAAGAATATGGTGGCACTCATTACCGTAGGACCAACATCAATTTATTATGTCGATATGACTGTCACCAGGACATAGAAGAGGTAACACGTTTCACGCTAAACGTGTGCTTCTTCTTTCCTCTCCTGTTACTACGGTGGTGAGCCGGGGGTTAGCACCCCGTCCACTTGAACCATTGGATTAGCATCACCTGCAGCCGCGTTATCTCTCCTTGGATCAACTTAAAAATAATCCTTTGCAGTGGGGCTGTCCACCCTCTACAAGGGATATTTGCTTGTCTATGTCTAGTGGACAAAGGCCCCATTGGTCTGGTGTCATCAAGACAAATTCAGGGTCCATAGCGAATATAGATGACTGCAGGAGGAGAGTACATTGATGAATGGAGGAGGGCATTAATGACTGCAGGAGGAGAGTGCATTGATGAATGGAGGAGGGCATTAATGACTGCAGGAGGAGATTGATGACTGCAGGAGGAGAGTGCATTGATGAATGGAGGAGGGCATTAATGACTGCAGGAGGAGATTGATGACTGCAGGAGGAGAGTGCATTGATGAATGGAGGAGGGCATTAATGACTGCAGGAGGAGATTGATGACTGCAGGAGGAGAGTGCATTGATGAATGGAGGAGGGCATTAATGACTGCAGGAGGAGATTGATGACTGAAGGGGGACATTGATGAATGAAGGAGGAGATAGATGAATGCAGCAGGAGGGCATAGATGATTGCAGGAGGAGATTGAGTAATGCCCTCCCGATTTCATCAATCTCCTGCTGCATTCATTATTGCCCTCCTGATTTCATTATTGCCCTCCTGATTTCATTATTGCCCTCCTGATTTCATTATTGCCCTCCTGATTTCATTATTGCCCTCCTGATTTCATTAATGTCCTCCTGATTTCATGAAATCAGGGGGACATTGGTGAATGAAGGGGGACATTGGTGAATGAAGGGGGACAATTGGTGAATGAAGGGGGACAATTGGTGAATGAAGGGGGACATTGGTGAATGAAGGGGGACAATTGGTGAATGAAGGGGGACATTGGTGAATGAAGGGGGACAATTGGTGAATGAAGGGGGACAATTGGTGAATGAAGGGGGACAATTGGTGAATGAAGGGGGACAATTGGTGAATGAAGGGGGACATTGGTGAATGAAGGGGGACATTGGTGAATGAAGGGGGACATTGGTGAATGAAGGGGGACATTGGTGAATGAAGGGGGACATTGGTGAATGAAGGGGGACATTGGTGAATGAAGGGGGACATTGGTGAATGAAGGGGGACATTGGTGAATGAAGGGGGACATTGGTGAATGAAGGGGGGCAATTGGTGAATGAAGGCGGACATTGGTGAATGAAGGGGGACAATTGGTGAATGAAGGGGGACAATTGGTGAATGAAGGGGGACATTGGTGAATGAAGGGGGACAATTGGTGAATGAAGGGGGACATTGGTGAATGAAGGGGGACATTGGTGAATGAAGGGGGACATTGGTGAATGAAGGGGGACATTGGTGAATGAAGGGGGACAATTGGTGAATGAAGGGGGACATTGGTGAATGAAGGGGGACATTGGTGAATGAAGGGGGACATTGGTGAATGGTGAAGGGGGACATTGGTGAATGGTGAAGGCGGACATTGGTGAATGGTGAAGGCGGACATTGGTGAATGAAGGCGGACATTGGTGAATGAAGGCGGACATTGGTGAATGAAGGCGGACATTGGTGAATGAAGGCGGACATTGGTGAATGAAGGCGGACATTGGTGAATGAAGGCGGACATTGGTGAATGAAGGCGGACATTGGTGAATGAAGGCGGACATTGGTGAATGAAGGCGGACATTGGTGAATGAAGGCGGACATTGGTGAATGAAGGCGGACATTGGTGAATGAAGGCGGACATTGGTGAATGAAGGCGGACATTGGTGAATGAAGGCGGACATTGGTGAATGAAGGCGGACATTGGTGAATGAAGGCGGACATTAATGAATGAAGGGGGACATTGGCAAATGCAGGAGGGCATTGATGAATGAAGATATAGGTGGAGGTGCTACTGAATCAAACGGTTGTGATAATGGCCACATCCCTGGTGTATAGCAAAAGAAAGGTAGAAAGTCCCATCTTTCTTTTCCTTGATGAATGAAGGGGGACATTGGTGAATGCAGGAGGGCATTAATGAATTCCTGGTGAATTCCAGGGGGCGTTGGTGAATTCCAGGGTGCGTTGGTGAATGAAGGGGGACATTGGCAAATGCAGGAGGGCATTAATGAATTCCGGGGGGCGTTGGTAAATTCCGGGGGGGCGTTGGTGAATTCCGGGGTGCGTTGGTGAATGAAGGGGGACATTGGCAAATGCAGGAGGGCATTAATGAATTCCAGGGGGCGTTGAATTCCGGGGGGGCGTTGGTGAATTCCGGGGGGCCCTCGTCGCAGGTCCCGGCGATCACCTCCCTGCCCTTTCCATTCAGCAGATTCTGTTTTTCTATAATTACACATGTGCCAGCATAGGTGCCCTCACCATCCTATAATCAGCAATGGGTACCCACATGATTATAGATCTGCTGCCGGCGGTGGCCGTATGATTATCAGCCTGCTAGTACCGCTTCCCATATATATTATTATTTGTCACATGTAGCCAGTGAAATCTGCAAAAATAAATGTTATTTATTGCAAATAAAGAGGTTGGAGCCAATCAGAGGCTCAGACAGGGGCTTATACAGTTGGATGCAATTAGCAAAGACTGCAAGCCGGTGTACATCAAATAACTGTGCCAAGCACAACCGTAAATTGGCTATTTGCATGGCAGGCCTTTAACCCCTTCCTGCCCCCGCCCCCCCACGTCCCTTTAACCACTTTAATACCAGGCACTTTTACCCCCCCTTTCCTGCCCAGGCCAGGTTGCAGTTAGGAGGCAAGTGCTTTGTGAATACAGTACTTGCCTCACTAGGTTACGTCGGCGTAGTGCAAATGGGATGCGTTACGCCGGCTTAAACATACGCCGCTCTACCTGAATCCGGCTAACAGTATTCAGATTCGCAGTTTTCAGCGATCTGAATGCTTTGAAGTGCAAAAGGAGGGATTGGGGATCTCTCCATAAAGAGTACCTGTCACCACCTATTACTGTCACAAGGGATGTTTTTATATCATAAAAAAAAAAAAAACGTAAAGCGTCCCTGCGAGCTCGCACAGCAAAGATAAACACATACGGAAGTCGCGCACGCATATGTAAACGGTGTTCAAATTACACATGTGAGGTGTCGCCGCGATCGTCAGAGCGAGAGCAATAATTCTAGCCGTAGATCTCCTCTGTAACTCTAACCTGGTAACCGCAAAAAATGTTTTAAAGCGTCGCCTATGGAGATTTTTAGGTACCGTAGTTTGTCGCCATTCCACGAGTGGGCGCAATTATAAAGCGTGACATGTTTGGTATCTATTTACTCGGCGTAACATCATCTTTCACATTATACAAAAGAATTGGGCTGACTTTACTCTTACTTTTTTTTTTTTTAATTGATGAAAATTTTTTTTTCCAAAAAAGTTGCGTTTCTGCACAAATACCTTGTGACATAAAATATTGCAACAATCGCCATTTTATTCTCTAGTATCTCTGCTATATATATAATTTTAGGGGGTTTCTAAGTAATTTTCTAGCAAAAAATGCAGATTTTAACCTGTAAACACCAAATGTCTAAGGAGCAGGACTGTCTTCGTCAGATGCCTAAGGAGCAGGTCTGGCTTCGTCGGATGCCTAAGGAGCAGGTCTGGCTTCGTCGGATGCCTAAGGAGCAGGTCTGGCTTCGTCGGATGCCTAAGGAGCAGGTCTGGCTTCGTCGGATGCCTAAGGAGCAGGTCTGGCTTCGTCGGATGCCTAAGGAGCAGGTCTGGCTTCGTCGGATGCCTAAGGAGCAGGTCTGGCTTCGTCAGATGCCTAAGGAGCAGGTCTGGCTTCGTCAGATGCCTAAGGAGCAGGTCTGGCTTCGTCAGATGCCTAAGGAGCAGGTCTGGCTTCGTCAGATGCCTAAGGAGCAGGTCTGGCTTCGTCAGATGCCTAAGGAGCAGGTCTGGCTTCGTCAGATGCCTAAGGAGCAGGTCTGGCTTCGTCAGATGCCTAAGGAGCAGGTCTGGCTTCGTCAGATGCCTAAGGAGCAGGTCTGGCTTCGTCAGATGCCTAAGGAGCAGGTCTGGCTTCGTCAGATGCCTAAGGAGCAGGTCTGGCTTCGTCAGATGCCTAAGGAGCAGGTCTGGCTTCGTCAGATGCCTAAGGAGCAGGTCTGGCTTCGTCAGATGCCTAAGGAGCAGGTCTGGCTTCGTCAGATGCCTAAGGAGCAGGTCTGGCTTCGTCAGATGCCTAAGGAGCAGGTCTGGCTTCGTCAGGTCCCGGAAGGAGATGGACGGGCTTCGTCAGGTCCCGGAAGGAGATGGACGGGCTTCGTCAGGTCCCGGAAGGAGATGGACGGGCTTCGTCAGGTCCCGGAAGGAGATGGACGGGCTTCGTCAGGTCCCGGAAGGAGATGGACGGGCTTCGTCAGGTCCCGGAAGGAGATGGACGGGCTTCGTCAGGTCCCGGAAGGAGATGGACGGGCTTCGTCAGGTCCCGGAAGGAGATGGACGGGCTTCGTCAGGTCCCGGAAGGAGATGGACGGGCTTCGTCAGGTCCCGGAAGGAGATGGACGGGCTTCGTCAGGTCCCGGAAGGAGATGGACGGGCTTCGTCAGGTCCCGGAAGGAGATGGACGGGCTTCGTCAGGTCCCGGAAGGAGATGGACGGGCTTCTTTAGGTCCCGGAAGGAAATGGACGGGCTTCGTCAGGTCCCGGAAGGAGATGGACGGGCTTCTTTAGGTCCCGGAAGGAGATGGACGGGCTTCTTTAGGTCCCGGAAGGAGATGGACGGGCTTCTTTAGGTCCCGGAAGGAGATGGACGGGCTTCTTTAGGTCCCGGAAGGAGATGGACGGGCTTCTTTAGGTCCCGGAAGGAGATGGACGGGCTTCTTTAGGTCCCGGAAGGAGATGGACGGGCTTCTTTAGGTCCCGGAAGGAGATGGACGGGCTTCTTCGGGTCCTTAGGGAATGGACCCTCTTCTGTTTGATCAGAGGTAGCCAGGTTTAAATGGACACTAGAGAAAAAGGGACTGGGAGATCAGTTCTCACCCGGTCACCCAAAAAGGAAACATTTTAGAAGGATTGTCTCGGTACTGACTTATACATCGTATACTCAAGATTTTGTAAAAAAAAAATTGGTTTTTAATTGGTACAAAAAATTATAAAAGCAGAATATCCAAATGCATTATAAAAGGTGCATGGTAACAATTCATGTGTATCACCAACATTCATGTCCCATGCTAGGGAGGACCAAGATATCATTGTTCTTAACATGTTTCGTGGGATTCTATCACTTCATCAGGAGAATATCCAGGACCCAAGCCTAGCTGGAATCAGAGCACCGCCAAAGTTCCCCCACGGTGGCTAAGGGAGATGTGCATAAATGGACGGGTATCTTATATAAGACAACAGCAATCCTCTGGGTCTGGGGGGAGAGAAGGAAGATTTCAGTGGGTAGAAATCAAAGCCTCAGTTCAAAGTGTAAGACTGATGAATTAGTAGCCGGTCAGCACAGGGGCGATAACCCCGATATAAAGACTTGTGGTCAATTGAAGAGTAGGTAGCCCCCAGAGCCTGCACAGGTTAACCAGTAAAATGAAGATCCTGTTAAGCAGGATAGAGTTGGGTTTTGGTGGAGCAGTGTATAGATGTATCCGTTCTCATTACGTGCCATGCCATGTCTCATGGGAAGGCATGGAGCACACAAGCTCCCCTTCCCCCTACACTTGCGTGGGAGGAGAGAGTCGTCATCGCTTAGCTCCTTTAAAGATCTCAAGAGTGGGGGATGGAGAGGCATTGGACATCAGGCAACTGGCCACAGCAGTGTTGCGACCTTCAATTCTCGGTTCTTGCGTTCCATCCACTAAATACCATGAGGGCCCACTAATAGCAGTGAAGCAACCTGTGCAGGTTAACCAGTAAAATGAAGATCCTGAAGAGTTGGGTTTAGCAGAACAGTGTAGAGATGCATTTATTCACATTTCGTGCCATGTCATGGTCCTCAGGAAGGCAATGAGCACATAAGCTCCCCTTCCCCTACAATTTGGTTGGGGGAGAGAGTCATCATTGTATAGTTCCTCAAAGATATCAGAGGTGGAGGATGGAGAGGCCTAGGCAACAGACAACTGGCCGCCATCTTGCAGCAATACCCTGGCCTTTGTCATCTTGACTGGCAACTGTTTCTTGTGTTCAATCCATCAGAACAAAACTCAGAGTGGGTCCAATATTGATTAGTGCAGAAAAGTGGACCCTTTTAACTGGTGATGTTAAGATCCTGTGAGGCAGGATAGCGTTGGTTTGGTGTAGCAGTGTAGAGATGAATCTATTCATATTACACACCAAACCATGCCTCCCTGGGAAGGGAGTAATGCCAGAAGGGTTTGTTAGTGATAATGCAGCAACCTGGGCACTTTACCCAGTAAAATTAAGATCCTGTTAGGCAGGATAGAGCTGGGTTTGGTGGAGCAGTGTAGATATGCATTTGTTTACATTATGTGCCAAGCCATGTCCCTCGGGAAGGCAATGAACACTTAAGCTCCCCTTCCCCTACACTTAGGTGGGGGGAGAGAGTCATCATCACAAAGCTCCTCAAAGATATCAGGGATGGAGAATGGAAAGGCATGGGCAACAGGCACCTGGCTGCCATCTTGCAGCAGTATCATGACCTTCGACTCTAGATTCTTGCATTACATCCACTACCTCAGAATACCATGAGGGTCAGCTAGTGGCAGTGCAGCTACCCGGGCAGGTTAACCAGTAGAATGAAGATCCTTTTAGGCAAGATAGAGTTGGGTTCAGCAGAACAGTGTAGAGATACATCCGTTCACATTACATGCCAAGCCCCTCAGGAAGGCACTGAGCACTTAAGCTCCCCTTCCCCTACACTTTGGTGGGTGGAAAGAGTCATCACATAACTCCTCAAAGATATCAGAGGTGGAGGATGGAGAGGCCTAGGCAACAGACAATTGGCCGCCATCTTGCAGCAATATCCTGGCCTTTATCATCTTGACTGGCAACTGTTTTTTGTGTCTAATCCACCAGAACAAAACTCTGGGAAGGTATGCTAGTGATAATGGAGCAAACTAGGCACTTTGACCAGTGGAATGAAGATCCTTTTAGGCAGGATAGAGTTGGGTTTGGTGGAACAATGTAGAGATGCGTCTGTTCATATTACGCGCCAAGCCATGCCTCCCTGGGAGGGGAGTACTGCTGAAAGGGTTTGCTAGTGCAGCAACCTGCACAGGTTAACCAGTAAAACGGAGATCTGATTAGATCCCAAAATAGAGTTGGGTTTGGCAGAGCAGTGTAGAGATGCATCTGTTGACGTTACGCACCAGGCCATGCCCCTCGGGAAGGGAGTAATGCCATAAGGTTCTGCTAGTGATAGTGCAGCAACCTGGGCACTTTACTCTGTAACATGAAGATCCTATTAGGCAGGATAGAGTTGGGTTTGGTGAAGCAGCGTAGAGATGCGTCTGTTCATATTACTAGCCAAGCCATGCCTCCCTGGGAGGGGAGTAATGCCGGAAGGGTTTGCTGGTAATAGTGCAAGAACCTGGGCAGGTTAACCAGTAAAACGAAGATCTGTACAAATCCCAAAATAGAGTTGGGTTTGGCAGAGTAGCGTAGAGATGCATCTGTTGATGTTGCGCACCAGGCCATGCTCCTCGGGAAGGTAGCAATGCCGTAAGTAACGTGAAGATCCTATTGGGCAGGATAGAGTTGGGTTTGGCAGAGTAGTGTAGAGATGCATCTGTTGATGTTGCGCACCAGGCCATGCTCCTCGGGAAGGTAGCAATGCTGGAAGTAACGTGAAGATCCTATTAGGCAGGATAGAGTTGGGTTTGATGGAGCAGCGTAGAGATGCGTCTGTTCATATTACTGGCCAAGCCATGCCTCCCTGGGAGGGGAGTAATTCCGGAAGGGTTTGCTGGTAATAGTGCAGCAACCTGGGCAGGTTAACCAGTAAAACAAAGATCTGATTAGATGCCAAGATAGAGTTGCGTTTCACAGAGTAGTGTAGAGATGCATACGTTCGTTCATATTACGCGCCAGAAGGGTTTGCTAATGATAGTGCAGCAACCTGGGCAGGTTAACTAGTAAAATAAAAATTCAGTTAGGCAGCATAGAGTTGGGTTTGGCAAAACAGTGCAGAGAATGCATCCATTAACATTAAGCGCCATGCCATGCTCCTCTAACTTGTAGGACTACTAAATATAAAGGGCTAGATTCAGGTATAATAAGGCGGGCGTAGCGTATCTCAGATACACTACGCCGCCGTAAGTTTGAGCAGCAAGTCCTGTATTCACATAGAACTTGCGCTGAAACTTACGGCGGCGCAGTGTAACTGGGCCGGCGTAAGCCCGCCTAATTCAAAATAGGCTGGTTGGGGGCGTGTTCTATGTAAAATACTAGTGACCCCACGTATTTGACGTTTTTAATGAACGGCGCATTGTGCCGTCCGTGGACCTATCCCAGTGCGCATGCTCCAAATGACGTAGGCAAATCGTCATGCTTTCGACGTGAACGTAAATTACGGCCAGCCCCATTCACGAACGAGTTACGCAAACAACGTAAAAATTTTAAATTTCGACGTGGGAACGACGGCCATACTTAACATTGGCTGCACCATGTATTTGGTGGAATAACTTTACACCTGAAAACCCCTTACGTAAACGGCGTGTCTTTACTGCGACGGCCGGGCGTACGTTCATGAATCGGCGTATCTAGCTGATTTACATATTCTAGGCGTAAATCGGCGTACACGCCCCTAGCGGCCAGCGTAAATATGCAGTTAAGATACGACGGCGTAGGAGACTTACGCCGGTCGTATCTTGGCAACATTTAAGCGTATCTCAGTTTGAGCATACGCTTAGTTGCGACGGCGGGGATTCGGACTTACGACGCCGTATCTACTGATACGCCCGTCGTAAGTCTATGTGAATCTACCCCAAAGATTTTCTGAGAAGGCATTAAGGATTTCTATGTAATCTTCTCTTTTTTTTTTTTTTTACTTTTTTGACCTCTACTGTTGGTTCCGGAATTTAGGAGCGAGTCATTCGTAGTTGTCCTGCATGGTAATCCATTATTTTTGTGTTCACATAACAGTAACTTTGATGCTATTTTTTTTTTTTCTTGGAAAAAAAATTAGTTCTACAAAATAAACTGAACCCGGGACAGCCACAAGAGCTGGAGTTTATCATTTTTGGCTTCTTCCAAAAGCCATTTCTTTTTATGTGAAGAATTTGTCTTTTTTTTTTTTCTGTTTGATGTCCGAAGACAAAGTTAAAAGCCTCCTCAGATAGCGATTCACACATCTATCATGTTTATTTTGGCTCCGGCAGCCATTATTTTTGTTTTCGAAGAACGACCTTTTTAAGAGCTGACGATATTTTTTTGAGCTAAGCTGGTCTTGTCAGATGGATGGTTATACGTCGGAAGACATTTTTTTATTCTTTTAGCATCTGTGGTCGCATTGCTGAAGTTATCTGAGAAGCAGCACTGAGTGCTTAGCCCGAGCCTTTTCCGATCTCGGTGTCTGGGTACTGTAGCGCAGTCTGGGATCCTGGCTGATCTTGGCAGTGCATGAGAAGGGAGGAGGAGAGGAGGGTTTGCAGAGGACCACACTCTCTCACAAAGGCATTTTCTCCATTCTGCAGCAAAGTGAGCTGCAGTCCTCCTCCTGCAGGACTCCTCCAGACCTTGTGACTCAAGTCAGGTAAATCATCTCTCAAGGCAATTTTACATTTTTTTTTATTTCTTTTTATTTTCTTTACCATTAGTAGCCTTAGAAATTTGCTTATTAAAAATTTAAACGCTGGTTTTGATTGTGTTAATTGCAATCACTTCAAATCTAAAAAAACGTAGAGAAGACAGATTTTTTTTATTTTTTTATTTTTTTAGAGGGGATGCTTTGCTTTTGAGTTTAAAGGGCTGCTAGAATGTAGGCTCAGGTGTCCTTTATTCTGTGTCCTAGAAGCACGCTGCAGATATATAATGCAGAGATGCTGGATGACTCTGAAAGAATGCAGATGGCATCTTTACAATTAACTACATTTATATGCAAGGAAAGAATATGTAGCTGTGCTTGTAGAGCTGATTTATTCCAGACTGCGGCTCTATCTATTATTCAGAACCGTAGGCTTTTTAAATGGAGTAGGGGTATTTTTAAGCTAATTTTTGGTAGCGAGCTTTAATCTTAAAGTGAAAGTTGACTGGCTTCATCTGACTTTGCAGGAACGATAAATAAGGACCCTTGCGAGGCAGCAACTGTGAGAATGCAAGGATGCAATTACCGACTGGATACTGTACAAACGTTGTCACATTCTTTCCTCTCAGCTGCTCTGATCTCTAGTGTGGAAGTGTAATGATGGAGTGGGATTGCCTCGGCTAGAGGACGGGAGGACCCACATGACCCAGGCTTTCCTGATGACTGCACCTTTTTGTCCTACGTTCCCTTACAGAGCTTCGCCCTCGATCTTTCGAACATGGCAGGAGATTGGTTCGGCACTGCTCTGTAGAAAAGTTAAAGGGAACAGGTCCAGCCCGACCGGAGTTCTGTCAAGACCGGCCACGGGATCCTCTGCAGAATCGCGACGGAGACGCAGGCATGGTTCTGATATCCTTGGCCATCTAAAGATGAACTCTTCCTCAGAGGGAAATTACAGCGCTTTATTCTGTTTATTGGGAGTAGGAGCTCATGAATCCATTCCAGTTTGCCTTCTCGAAGTAGGAATCATCATCTTCCTGACTGTGCTAATCATCTCGGGCAATTTGATTGTTATCTTTGTTTTCCATTGTGCCCCTCTGCTCAACCACCACACCACCAGTTATTTCATCCAGACGATGGCCTATGCTGACCTTCTAGTCGGAGTCAGCTGCTTGGTACCTTCTTTCTCTTTGCTGCACCACAGTGCCCTTCTACCGGAGCAAATAGTGTGCAAAATGTTTGGTTATGTAGTGTCCGTGCTCAAAAGTGTCTCCATGATGTCTTTGGCCTGTATCAGCATCGACCGATACATAGCTATAACCAAACCACTGACCTACAACACTTTAGTGACGGCGTGCCGCCTTCGCTTTTGCATTTTGTTGCTCTGGGTGTACTCTTGTGCCATATTCTTGCCTGCCTTTCTAGGCTGGGGAAAACCTGGGTATCACGGAGATGTCTTCCAGTGGTGTGCCGTGTTCTGGCCCACCGACCCGTACTTCACTTTATTCATCGTGATTATGCTTTACGCCCCGGCAGCTACTACTGTTTGTTTCACATACTTCAACATTTTCCGCATTTGCCAGCAACACACCAAGGAGATCAACGAAAGGCGCGTACGATTCAGCACCACAGAGACGGACTCGGCCCAAGGCCAACCTAGCCCTGAGAAACGGTATGCGACCGTCCTTTTTCGCATCACCAGTGTTTTCTATATACTGTGGTTACCCTACATCATCTATTTCCTCCTAGAAAGTTCCAAAGTCTACTCCAACCAAACTGCTTCCTTTCTCACCACCTGGTTGGCCATCAGTAACAGTTTTTGTAATTGTGTGATCTACAGCATGTCCAACAGTGTTTTCCAGAAAGGCCTGAAGCGTCTATCTGGAGTTGTTTGTGCCTCTTGTTCCAGACGAGGGGAAACGCACGAAGCAACAGGTGCTTCCAGTAAAAGGCCAACGGATACCAGACAATGGCAAACTCATGATGTACCTATTACTTCCAGTAAAAGGCCGATGGATACCAGAAAAGGGGAAATGTGTGAAGGACCTGGTGCTTCCAGTAAGAGACCAATGGATACCAGGCAGGGGGAAATGCTTGAAGGACCTGGTGCTTCCAGTAAGAGACCAATGGATACCAGACAAGGGGAAATGCTTGAAGGACCTGGTGCTTCCAGTAAAAGACCAATGGATACCAAACAAGGGGAAATAATTAAAAGACCTGGTATTTCCAATAAAAGACCAATGGATACCAGACAGTGCGAAACACGTGAAGTACCAGGTACTTCCACTAAAAGGCTGATGGATACCAGACCGTGCGAAACACGTGAAGTACCAGGTACTTCCACTAAAAGGCTGATGGATACCAAAAAAGGGGAAACGTGTGAAGGGCCTGGTGCTTCCAATAAAAGGCCAATGGATACCAGACAAGGGGAAATGTTTGAAGGCCCTAGTGCTTCCAATAAAAACCCAACGGATACCAGACAATGGGAAACGCGTGTAGTAGTACCTAGTACTTCCAGTAAAAGGCTGATGGACACCAGACAAGGGGAAACATGTGAAGGATCTAGTAATTCCAGTAAAAGACCAACGGATACCAGACAATGGGAAACGCGTGTAGTAGTACCTAGTACTTCCAGTAAAAGGCTGATGGACGCCAGACAAGGGGAAACGCGTGTAGTTTCTAGTAAAAGCTTGATGGACACCAGACTATTGGAAACATTGGAAGGACCTAGTACTTCCAGTAAAAGACCAACGGATACCAAACAAGGGGAAACACGTGAAGTACCAGGTCCTTCCAAAAAAAGACCAACGGATACCTGCAACCCATAAGTATCACAGGCCATGTGTTCAATTGGGTGTTCCATAGACCGAATAAAATTTACACCACTGTGTACTCATCCAAGGGGAGCAATAAAAGAACCTTTCTAATCCAAGGTTACATCTAGTGCTTTAGTCCCATGGTGGACCTCTTATTTAGCTCTCTTGTTTATTTTTATTTTTTTCTAGGTACATTTTTGGAGCTTGTGGTGGGTTCTCTTTATTGTGCTAGACCTTTTTGTCGATTCAGCCATTTTTCTTATTCTGCCAACTTTCTGTAACTCATTTAAGCTCCAAAATTTTCAAGTGAGATGTATTTATGAAAATGGTAACTTCTCATGTGGTCTCTCCAGCGTCTCGCTTCAGGAGTCGTCTTTTTTTCTTTTGGGTTTTTCACTCGAGATGGATCGATTTGTTAGTGTGATGGATTATACTCCTTGTGACCCGACATCTGACACAGCCTTTTGTGTGTGTGTGTGCTCCTCCTCCATAGACGGCAGAAGCCCGGCAACCCTTCCTTTTAGGAGTTGATTGCAATAGAAGCCGCTTGTTTTGTTTGTAATATATGGGCGTCTTTATTTTGTTACACAGTTTTCGTTCAATTTGGTTTTAACCAAATTTAATGCAATATTTTTCTAAGTGAAAATAATATATAATATATATATTAATGATATTTAAAAAAAATGCTGACCACTGGAATCTTTTTAGCATAATGTAAATCTATTTTACGTAATGTCTTTATACCGGGTTGTGTGTTAGGGGCATAGTCCTACCAAATGTTTTATTGGGTAGGGCAGGCTTATCGAACTTCTTCTGTAAACCATTTGATGCCCATTGACTTTTTCCCCAAACTGCTGTATAGCTATTAGAGCTGCACAATTGTCGAGAATCGTTATGGCCATTTTTTTTTTCCCGTTGCGATCTTGACAAAGGGTTTCCCGATCTTTGGTATGCAGAGAATATTCTCTCGGCTCTCAGCCGTCAAAAGTCAAAGTTTGGGCAGTCTGCCAAGATTTAGAACATTCTTTATCAGTGGAATGTTAAATCTAAACATTGTATCAATTTGTCTTTTACATCAAAGGGATAGACTTCTGTATGTAAATTAGGAACGTTTGACAAATTTGCTTGGAATCTAGGAGCCAGCTAAAAAAGTTATGAGCCAAAAAAATGCACCACCCCGTCCCGCCGAGAAAGCGCGCAGAAGCGAACACATACGTGAGTAGCGTCCGCATATGTAAACGGTATTCAAACCACACATGTGAGGTATCGTCGCGATTTGGTAGAGCGAGAGCAATAATTCTAGCCCTAGACCTCCTCTGTAACTCAAAACATTCAACCTGTAAAATGTTTTTAACGTCGCTTATGGAGGCCTCAGCTTCCTTCTGTGAAGGCTGCAAAGCTGCGGCCTCAATTACTGGCGGGCGCGGCCGGTAATTGAGGCCGTGGCTTTGCGGCCTTCTGCAGCCCTAAGCTTCCCCCGACGCCAGGTCACAATTTCTTGTTGAATTGCGCCCGGATTTTGTCGAGGCCTGGTTTAACCACTTAAAGTGGAGGTTCACCCTAAAAACAAGTATATACCATTCAATCCAGCATACTGCCGACATGTACAGTATGCTTTTTTTTTTTGTTTGTTTTTTTCGGTTTACATACCATAGTATAGGTATTTTCCCCCCCGGCTTCCGGGTAGTGAATCCCGCGAGTGTGGGCGTTCCTATTCAGAGACTAAGTGATTGACGTATGACAAAAGCTTCACCCCCGGCGCATAATGCGCGTCACCAGTTTCCGAAAGAATCCGAACTGCGAGTCGGCTCTGTACGGCACTATCCTGCGCACCGACGTTGGGCTTTTTTCGGAAACTGGTGACATGCCTTTTGCGCAGGGGGTGAAGCTTTTGTCATACGTCAATCACTTAGTCTCTGAATAGGAACGCCCACTCCCGCGGGATTCACTACCCGGAAGCCGGGGGGGAAATACCTATACTACGGTATGTAAACCGGAAAAACAAACAAATAAAAAAAAAACAGCATACTGTACATGTCGGCAGTATGCTGGATTGAATGGTATATACTTGTTTTTAGGGCGAACCTTCACTTTAAACCAGGGGTGCCCAACCTTTTGAAGAGCGAGGGCCACATGAGCGACTTGGTAACTGGTCGCGGGCCACAATAAGTGGAGCGGACGGAAGACAGAATCCGTGTCTGCTCTGTATATGCAGAACGGACACAGACACAGCCCACTCTACTCTGTTGGCCCTCCCATCCAATCCAACCAGATGGAAGGGGACAGATCCCCTTCTGTTTTTTTTTTTTTGTATTGGATTGGAGGTAGGTGGGTGCAAATGGACACAAGTCGTTTACATCTGCCTCTACATAGAGATGAATGGAGGGTCTGTGTGGGTTGAACCGATTGTGGGCCTAAGGCTGCTTTCATACGGGGTCGGCAACCTGCGATCTGGGCTTGCGAACCTGCTATCCCAAAGCAGGAGGCCGTGGGCCACATCAGAGGGCTCCGCGGGCCACGTGTGGCCCCCGGGCCGCTGGTTGGCACCCCTGACTTAAACGCTCAGAGCCCCCCGGTTCACACTGGGGCAGCACGACTTCCCGAGCGACTCAGCAAGGCGATCTGCCCACGACTTCAGAGGCGACTTGCAAAATGACTTCTGTTTTGAAGGCCATGCAAGGCGCCCTGAAGTCGTCCCAAAGTAGTACAGGAACCTTTCTCTAAGTCGGTTCCATCGTACAGAGCGGAGTGCGACTTGTCAGGCGGCTAAGTCGCCTGACGAGTCGCCCCTGTGTGAACCGGCTCTAAACCTTTTTCTGAAAAGTTGTTGTTTTCAAGTTAAAATCTTTTATTTATTTTTTGCTAGAAAATTACTTAGAACCCCCAAACATTATTAAGGGGAGATTCGGATTACAAGGATAATCCGTTCCAGGAGAACGCTCGTAATCCAAAGTACTCGCATATCAAAGCGAGTTTCCCCGTAGAAGTCAATGGAAATGAAAATAATTTGTTCCGCATTGACTTCAATGGCGTGCAATACCGCATGCGGCCAGAGGCCGGGGGAGGCGCCGGAGAGCCTCGGAAACGGACGGAAAGGCCCAAGGACTGTTCGGCTGACCTCGGCAAAACTCAGTTCACGAGCCTTTCCAAGGTTTGCAGAGGTCAGCCGAACTGTCCACGGGGCTTTCCGTGCATTTTTGAACGGTGACGATCAGCGCTGTTCGGCTCCGGCACCCCCCACCCCACCTCAGTGCTGCACGCCGCTTTGGCCTAAATCCTGCTGGTTTCGCGAGACAACACTCGCAAACCGAGTATGGATTTTTAGAAATACGCAGCGCTCGTATTGCGTTGCTGGCAATCCGAGGTTCCACTGTATATATTTTTATTAGTAGAGACCCTAGAGAATAAAATGGTTGCAATATTTTATGTCGCACTGTATTTGCGCAGCGGTCTTTCATATGCAATTTTTTGGGGAAAAAATACACTTTGATGAATTAAAAAACTAACCAGTAAAGTTGGCCCGATTTTTTTTTGTATAATGTGAAAGATTTTACACCGTGAGAATCGTGATCTTTATTCTAATCAAAAAAATTGTGATTCTCATTTTGGCCGGAATCGTGCAGCTCTTCCAAAATGTTTTGGTCCACTTTTGTAGATCCTGGCTGGTTTAACCACTTGCCACCCGTATAACGTATACGCAGCAGTATTACATGACATAGATGACATACGTAGCACGTGATCCGACATTTACGGGTTCGTGGGCGCGCACATGCGCATCGCCGGCGACCCACTCACACCTTGAATTGTACACAGTGGGAGCTGATCTGCGGGTGCCACAGGCTTGATGCCCGCTGGCACTCGCTGATCATTTAACATAGAGTCTGAACAGCGATCTGCCTATGTAAACAAGGCAGATCGCCATTCTGTCAGTAAGAGAGGCATGGATCCTGTGTTCTTGCTAGTACCTGATCTGACATTTCCTGGGGCGCGCACGCGCGCGCCACCCGCGACCCGATCACACCTTGATTGTACACAGTGGGAGCTGATCTGCAGGTACCACAGACTTGATGTCCGCTGGCACTCGCTGATCATTTAACATAGAGGCTGAACAGCGATCTGCCTATGTAAACAAGGCAGATCGCCGTTCTGTCAGTAAGAGAGGCATGGATCCTGTGTTATTGCTAGTACCTGATCTGACATTTCCGGGGGCGCGCACGTGCACACCGCCCGCGACCCGCTCACACCTTGATTGTACACAACGGGAGCTGATCTGCATCAATCACAGACTCGATGTCCGCCAACACCTGCCAGTCATTCAGCATAGAGGCTGGACAGCGATCTGCCTATGTAAACAAGGCAGAACGCCGTTCTGTCAGTAAGGGAGGGGTGGATCCTGTGTTTTTGCAAAGCAGGGACATGGCTTCATTCCTTACCCCTAGTAAAAGCACCTCCTACAGTTCACAAACACTAGCTAGGTGCACAGTTAACCCTTTGGTTGCCCCTGATGTTCCTGTCATTAGTACAGTGACAGTGCATATTTTTAGCCACAGCAGAAGCTGATCAGCTTCTTTCGAGGAGAGACACAGAACAGAGCTCTGTTATGTAAACAACGCAGAGCTCTGTCCTGTCAGCTGGGGGATGTCTTGGAATACATATTGGCCTAAATTGATAAAGAAATTTAGGCCCAGATTCTCATATAATTACGTTGCTCCTGGGCAGCGTAACGCATGCGATTTACGTTACACCGCGTCAGGTTAACAGCGTTAGTGCCTGATTCTCAGAACACTTACCATTTAAATTAGGCGCGTTCCCGCACCGAGCGTACTGCGCATGCTCCGTCGGGTAAATTACCCGACGCGCATTGCGCTGAATGACGTCGCACTGACTTCATTTGCTTAGACGTTAACGTAAATGGCGTCCAGCGCCATTCACGGACGTCTTACGCAAACGACGTAGATTTTTTAGATTTAGACGCGGGAACGACGGCCATACTTAACATTTGCTGCGCCTCATAGACCATGGGGCAACTTTACGCGTCGCAAAGGCTACGGACACGTCAATTCTCTGCGTCGAGCGCGCGTACGTTCGGGAAATGTCGTAATTTTGCTAATTTACATAAGCGACGGGGAAAACGGCGACACCTAGCGGCGGGAAAAAAAATCGCATTTAAGATCCGACAGCGTAAGAGCCTTACGCCTGTCGGATCTAATGGGTATCTATGCGTAACTGATTCTAAGAATCGGTCGCATAGATACCCGGGGCCAGATTAGGACTTAGGACGGCGCAAATGGTGTTGCGCCGTCGTAACGCCTTTGAGAATCTGGCCCTTAGATTTTTTAAATTTTTTTTATTGAAAGTAAAAAATATTGTTTTCTTTTTTTTACATGTTTTTTTGTTTATAGAGCAAACGATAAAAACCGCAGAGGTGATCAAATATCACCAAAAAATCGCTCTGTGTGTGGGGGGAAAAAAAGGACGTAAATTTTATCTGGGTACAGCGTCACACGACTCCGCGATTGTCAGTTAAAGTTTTGCAAAAAAAAAAAATGGCCTTGGCATAAAGGGGGGTAAATCTTCCGGAGCTGAAGTGGTTAAAGTGTAGGTCCAGCCAATACTGATTTTTTTTAATTATTATTTTACATTGGAATGAATAGGCTGCCTGGGGCTCCGGTCACATTTGTGCGACTTGTCGTGCAACTTTGAACATCGCGTTGTCTCCCCCCTCCCGTGTTTTCCAATGATAACCATTCATATATGTGTGCGACTTCAAGTCGCTCATGCGCTACTTTGGTCCGACTTTCATGCAACTTTATGGTGTGAGAGACTTCCATTTTAACCCTCAAAGGTTGCTTAAAAGTCGCACCTCAATGTTTTACATAAAACCAGTGTGTGTGGGGGAGGGGGAGTCACAATTTCACTTTTTAAATATAAATACCCCTGTAATACACAAGCTTAATGTATTCTAGTAAAGTTAGTCTGTAAACTAAGGTCCGTTTTGTTAGGTTGTTACAGCATTTAGACACTTTATAAAATAGAAATTGACTGGGGCCATCTTAAGTGTGGGCATCATGAAGCCAGACTGTATGACTTCCTGGATTTCAGCCTTGCAGATCTCGCACATGCTCAGTGCTGCACAAGCAGTGTAATAGGTTCCAGATCAGGTTTCAGCACCTGTACTGTCCAAGTCACATGATTCTTTGAGACTGGGGAGTGCACAGACTCCTGGAAAGTTACACCCACTACATTCCCAGGAGTCTGTGCGGTGTAGGTTAGGAAACATTAAGCACCTAGGTGCAGGAAGTGGGAAGATTGACTATTCTGCCTAGCAACAACACTTTGAAGGCATCTAAAAAAAATAAAAAAATTTCGTAAAGGACTAATGACATTTTTTTAAAACTACTGATGTAATGTTATATTTATGGGTGGAACTCCACTTTAATGTTGTTCATGCGCTACTTTGGTCCAACGTTCATGCGACTTGAGGGTCATGGACTTCCATTTTAACCCTCAAAAGTTGCTTGAAAGTCGCACCTGAAGGTTTTACATACAACAGTGGGGGGACACAAGTCGCATCCAAGTCGCACCCATTCAAAGTCGGCGCACCGTTGGACTAGTACAAGTGTGAATGGAGCCTTACGCACCTGTATGGTGTTCACCGGGCCTAAAGCTGAAGCTGACACCCAACTTGAGCGACTTCCCATGCGACTTTGTACATCAAAGTCGCATGACAAGTCCTTCCCCATGTTATCCAATGATGACCATTCATATATGTGTGCGACTTAATGTTGTTCATGCGCTACTTTGGTCCAACGTTCATGCGACTTGAGGGTCATGGACTTCCATTTTAACCCTCAAAAGTTGCTTGAAAGTCGCACCTGAATGTTTTACATACAACAGTGGGGGGGGGGGGGGGAGGGACACAACAAGTCGCATCCAAGTCTTACCCATCCAAAGTCGCATGAGTGTGAATGGAGCCTTAATCTGCTTATCTCTCCCCCCCCCCCAATGAAAATGCTAGCGCATGCGACATTTAGTCACTTTTTGAATACAATATTCCTGTTTTCGGTACATTTCTTATTTTAGACTCAGCGGGGGAGATTTTCTAAGACTGGAGCAGCTGTCCGTGGGAGCCAATCGGCTTCTGACTTCAGCTTGTTCAATAAGGCCCCTTTCACACCGCTGCGACTTCAACGCCGCACGATTGTGACGAGATTATGATGCGATTTCAGGGAGACTTGAGGTCTATGAACCTGAAGTCGCACCAAAGCAGTGCAGGGACTGAAGACGTTCCGAGGTGAAGGGTCGTCATTGGAAATCACGGGGGAGCGACTTGTCATGCGACTTTGCAGTGTGAAAGGGGCCTTCAGCTTTGACAATAAAACCTGGAAGTTGATTGGTTTCCATGCAGAGCATGAAGTTTTAGTGACGCCATCACCGGGTCTCTGTGCTCCTCTATACAATGCAGGCCGGTTATGTCTGGTGGGAGGGGCAGGAAGCTGAGGTAACGCCCACATGTGATGATGAGCCTTTGTGATTGGAAGAACTGAAATCCAGCGTATGAAGGGGCCGGGGGTAGGAAAGGACTGGAGTAGTGGTCTCCAAAGTGCGGCCAGATGTGACCATTTGCTTATATCTGGGCCTCGGAAGAGGAGGAGCAACTTATCCACTGACACCAATGATGGGACACTATTCCTCCCACTGATACAAATGATGGGACACTATTCCTCCCACTGATACCAATGATGGGTCACTATTCCTCCCACTGATACCAATGATGGGACACTATTCCTCCCACTGACACCAATGATGGGACACTATTCCTCCCACTGATACCAATGATGGGGCACTATTCCTCCCACTGATACCAATGATGGGACACTATTCCTCCCACTGACACCAATGATGGGACACTATTCCTCCCACTGATACCAATGATGGGACACTATTCCTCCCACTGACACCAATGATGGGGCCCTATTCCTCCCACTGATACCAATGATGGGGCCCTATTCCTCCCACTGATACCATTGATGGGACACTATTCCCCCCACTGACACCAATGATGGGACACTATTCCTCCCACTGACACCAATGATGGGACACTATTCCTCCCACTGATACCAATGATGGGACACTATTCCTCCCACTGATACCAATGATGGGACACTATTCCTCCCACTGACACCAATGATGGGACACTATTCCTCCCACTGACACCAATGATGGGACACTATTCCTCCCACTGATATTAATGATGGGACACTATTCCTCCCACTGACACCAATGATGGGACACTATTCCCCCTACTGATACCAATGATGGGACACTATTCTTCCTACTGATACCAATGATGGGACACTATTCCCCCCCACTGATACCAATGATGGGACACTATTCCTCCCACTGATACCAATGATGGGACACTATTCCTCCCACTGACACCAATGATGGGACACTATTCCTCCCACTGACACCAATGATGGGACACTATTCCTCCCACTTATACCAATGATGGGACACTATTCCTCACACTGATACCAATGATGGGACACTATTCCTCCGACTGATACCAATGATGGGTCACTATTCCTCCCACTGATACCAATGATGGGACACTATTTCTCCCACTGACACCAATGATGGGACACTATTCCTCCCACTGATACCAATGATGGGACACTATTCCTCCCACTGACACCAATGATGTGGCCCTATTCCTCCCACTGATACCAATGATGGGACACTATTCTTCCCACTGATACCAATGATGGGACACTATTCTTCCCACTGATACCAATGATGGGACACTATTCCCCCCACTGATACCAATGATGGGACACTATTCCTCCCACTGACACCAATGATGGGACACTATTCCTCCCACTGACACCAATGATGGGACACTATTCCTCCCACTGACACCAATGATGGGACACTATTCCTCACACTGATATTAATGATGGGACACTATTCCTCCCACTGACACCAATGATGGGACACTATTCCCCCCTACTGATACCAATGATGGGACACTATTCTTCCTACTGATACCAATGATGGGACACTATTCCCCCCCCACTGATACCAATGATGGGACACTATTCCTCCCACTGACACCAATGATGGGACACTATTCCTCCCACTGATACCAATGATGGGACACTATTCCTCCCACTGACGGGGCATAGTTCCTTCCAATGGCAATGGGACATTCCCTCTCAGGGACACCGAGGATGGGGCATTTTGCTGGGATATTTTCTACCCTGATGGCCGCAGTACGGCGAGCAAAGACTTCCAGAAAGGTGAATGTCGCTTTTCTAGCCCCTGAAGAAGACATGAAGTCGGCGTCTGTGTCTGCCCGTCACACCGACATATAAAGTGAAGTCTGCGCTCCCTTTATTCCATGTTTAGTGAGCAGCGAGTTTTGAATATATAAAGAGGATCATTATTCCTGGGTGGGAAGGAAGGAGCGCCCAACGCCAAGAAACATTCCTACTGTCGCACTTTGTATGAGAATTGCGCAGTCATTGCGACACTCTACCCAGATGACATTTTTATCATTTTTTTCCCCACACAAATAGAGATTTATTTTGGTGGTGTTTGTTCACTGATAGGTGGAACTGATGAGGCGGCACAGATGGACTACGATAGGTGGCACTGATGGACACTGGTGGGTGGTACTAATGGGCACCGATTGGTGACACTGAGTTTGCACTGATAGGTGGCACTGATAGGTGGCACTGATAGGTGGCACTGATAGGTGGCACTGATAGGCGGCACTGATAGGCGGCACTGATAGGCGGCACTGATAGGCGGCACTGATAGGCGGCACTGATGGGCAGAACTGATGGGCACTGATAGGCGGCTCTGATAGACAGCACTGATGGGCACTGATAGACGGCACTGATGCACAGCACTAGTCTAACTTTTACACAGCAATTTAGGGAATTAACCCCTGAGTGCCTGCGCCTCTTGGCTCTTGGATGACGGGAGGCTGGGCGGGGTTTCTGTTCATGTGACCGGCCGTGATTGGCTATCTCGGCGGTCATATGATCGGAATGCTCCCGATTGCAGGTAGAGATTAGGAGCTTTCCATTAGCCACCGGTAACGGCGCCTTTAGGTACTCGTATACGTGGCCTCTTGACATTAAGCCCCACCCACCGAGAGGCCACATATAGGCACACAGCCAGTGGGAAGGAGTTGGCGGTCTATGGTCTGAGGGTGAATCGATGTGTAACTGCTGCATATTGCAGTGAAGGCACACTACGAGTTAAGTCCAAGGAGCAGCAAGACATCCCCTGTACTTGTCCCTATTATTTATATCTGGCAGATTTATTGCTCTGACAGAGAGACACTCCTCCTGAGATATGAGAGGAGAGAAAGGCACAGAGCAGCTATGCCTGCCCCTCTCGTCTGCTGCCCATTGACAGAAGCCTTTGTATTTTGTAATCGTGTTCACATATTACAAAGGCTTCTGTGAATGTTTATATCTGACAGGTTTATTGCTCTGCCAGAGAGACACTCTGGGGATATGACAGGAGAGAAATGCAAAGAGCAGCTATACCCGGCCCTCTCGTCTGCTGCCCATTGACAGAAGCCTTTTGTATTTTGCAAATGTTTTCACATATTACAAAGGCTTCTGTGAATGGCTGAAGGAGCTGACTTGGCTCCAGGGGGCGGAGTGAAATGCATTTGGGGCGTGGCCTGGTCAAAGTCCAGGCTGAGGTTCTCAACAAAATGTCTGTGAATGTACGGTAGATACCGGCTTTACCCATAGAAATCTCCGTCAATGGTGACCTATAGGCATTCTGTACTCGTTGGCCAATAAATGGGACCACACGTGGACTACATCCGCTAAGCCTTATGGATCCAAGCCCAAGAGTTGGCCAAGGCAGCTGGTGACTCTTGCTTAACCACTTGACGACCGCCCACTGTATATATACGTCGGCACTTTAAAGATGGATATCTCGGTAACGGCAGCAGCTGCTGACACAACCGAGGTATCCATCTTTTTTCAGCGGGTGGTCCTGTTTACGATAATGGTGGTCTCTGCGGGCGGATTCGCTGCGAGAACTCCGTTATGGGCTCCCACCGCTCTCCCGGGCCCTCCGCCCCTTACTGGTTCCGTCGGTAGCAGCAAAGTCGATTGGGTCCTTCTTCCTGTGTGTGGATACGAGTGAGGGGAAGATGGCCCCCACACCCGTCTCCATACCACAGCAGGGCGGAAGCGACGTCAAAACGTCACTTCCGCTCACACCTCTTAAAGGGCCTTTTTTTTTGTCATTTTTTCAAATGACAATTTTTTTTTTATTTTTTTATTGCATTGAAGTCCAAATATGAGACGTGACGTCTTTTTGACCCACAGATCTCATATTAAAGAGGACCTGTCATGCCTTTTTCTATTACAAGGGATGTTTACATTCCTTGTAATAGGAATAAAAGTGATCATTTTTTTTTTTTAAATCAATAAAATAAATAAGATTTGTTTTTTAACCACTTAAGCCCCGGACCATTATGCAGGTAAAGGACCTGGCCCCTTTTTGCGATTCGGCACTGCGTTGCTTTAACTGACAATTGCGCGGTCGTGCGACGTGGCTCCCAAACAAAATTGGCGTCCTTTTTCCCCCCACAAATAGAGCTTTCTTTTGGTGGTATTTGATCACCTCTGCGGTTTTTATTTTTTGCGCTATAAACAAAAATAGAGCGACAATTTTGAAATAATGCAATATTTTTTTACTTTTTGCAATAATAAATATCCCCCAAAAATATATATAAAAAAAACATATTTTTTTCCTCAGTTTAGGCCGATACGTATTCTTCTACATATTTTTGGTGAAAAAAAATCGCAATAAGCGTTTGATTGGTTTGCGCGAAAGTTATAGCGTCTACTAAATAGGGGATAGTTTTATGGCATTTTTATTAATAATTTTTACTAGTAATGGCGGCGATTTGCGATTTTTATCGTGACTGGACACTATGGCGGACACATTGGACACTTTAGACGTTATTTTGGGACCATTGTAATTTTATACAGCGATCAGTGCTATAAAAATTTACTGATTACTGTGAAAATGACACTGGCAGTGAAGGGGTTAACCTGTAGGGGGCACAAAAGGGGTTAAGTGTGCCCTAATGTGTGTTTCTTACTGTAGGGGGCGTGTCTGGGCATGTGACGTCACTGATCGTTGTTCCCTATGACATGGAACGGACGATCAGTGACAGGCTCACTAGGAAGCACGGGGAGAGGTTTGTTTACACTCACCTCTCCCCGTTCTTCAGCTCTGTGACCCGATCGCTGGACACCGATCGTGTCCCACGGGCGTGGTCATGGAGCACAGGACTGGCGGCGCGCTCACGACCCACGGTTGGGCTTTTTAAAAGGGACGCACCTGTATGTGCCCAGCCGTGCCATTCTGCCGACGTATTTAGTCGTGCGGCGGTTAAAGCGCCCCGTCCTGCCGAGCTTGCACGCAGAAGCGAACGCATGCGTGAGTAGCGCCCGCATATGAAAACGGTGTACAAACCACACGAGTGAGGTATCGCCGCGATCGTTGGAGCGAGAGAAATAATTCTAGCTCTAGACCTCCTCTGTAACTCAAAACATGCAACCTGTAGAATGTTTTAAAACGTCGTCTATGGAGATTTTTAAGGGTAAAAGTTTTCACGCCGTTCCACGAGCAGGCGGCGCAATTTTGAAGCGTGACATGTCGGGTATCAATTTACTCAGCGTAACATTATCTTTCACAATATAAGAAAAAATTGGGCCAACTTTACTGATGTCTTATTTTTTTTTTTTATTAAAAAAAGTGATTTTCTTCTAAAAAGTGCGCTTGTAAGATGTGACAGAAAGTATTGCAACGACCGCCATTTTATTCTCTAGGGCGTTGGGAAAAAAATGTATATAATGTTTGGGGGGTTCTAAGTAATTTTCTAGCAAAAAAAAAACTTGTTTTTAACTTGTAAACGCCAAATCTAAAAAACGGGCTCGGTCCTTAAGCAGTTAATTCCAGATTCTTAGCGCTGTCCAGGACCCTCGGGGGCGGGGTCATCGGCGATCTGAGCCGGCCAACAAAACTTCTAATAAACGCCGTAAACTGTCCAAACTTCTGGTTGAAAAGCTGTTACCTTTGTGATGTCATGTCTGAAATAATTGTAATGTTTAGACTCGATTCTGTACAAAAAGAAATGGAGCTTTTCATTCTCTGACTCTGGTTGTTCTTTACATCTTTACTACATCTGCCGCTTACAGCAAGATCACAGCAGACATAAAATACACTATATTACCAAAAGTATTGGGACGCCTGCCTTTACACACACATGAACTTTAATGGCATCCCAGTCTTAGTCCGTAGGGTTCAATATTAAGTTGGCTCCGCCCTTTGCAGCTTTAACAGCTTCAACTCTTCTGGGAAGGCCGTCCACAAGGTTTAGGAGGGTGTCTGTGGGAATGTTTGACCGTTCTTCCAGAAGAGCATTTGTGAGGTCAGGCACTGATGTTGGACAGGAAAGCCTGTCTCCGGTCTACTTCATCCCAAAGGTGTTCTATCAGGTTGAGGTCAGGACTCCGCGCAGGCCAGTCACGTTCCTCCACCCCCAAACTCGTTCATCCATGGTGGTCATGGCACAATGGTGGTGTTCTACTGGGTGGACCGGACCAGGGTAAGAGTGGCATGATCAGAGAGGTGTGTGTACATAATGGCCATGGGACAATGGTGGTGTTCTTCTGGTTAGACTTGGCCAGGGTGAGAGAGGCATCATCAGAGAGGTGTGTGAACAGTGGTGGCCATTTGACAATGCTGGTTTTCTACTGGGTAGACTTGGCCAGGGTAACAGTGGCATGATCATAGAGGTTGGTGTTGGATGAGAAGGCCTGGCTCGCAGTCTCCATTCATGACTGCACACCAGTGCACAAAGCAAAGTCCAAAAAAAGACGTGGATGAGCGCGATTGGGGTGGGGGAACTTGACTGGCCTCATTACATCAACCCAATAGCACAACTTTGGGAGACTGTGCAGGCCAGTCAAGTTCCTCCACCCCAAACTCGCTCCTCCGTGTCTTTATGGACCTTGCTTTGTGCACTGGTGGGCAGTCATGTTGGAACAGGAAGGGGCCGTCCCCAAACTCTTCCCACAAAGTTGGGAGCATGAAATTGTCCAAAATGTCTCTTGGTATAAGAGTTCCCTTCACTGGAACCAAGGGGTGCCTCAGGTTGAGGTCAGGACTCTGTATGGGCCAGTCAAGTTCCTGCACCCCAAACTCGCTCATCCGTGTCTTTATGGACCTTGCTTTGTGCACTGGTCCAAATCATTTTTTCGGAGGGGGACCTGAGGGGCCAACTCCAACCCCTGAAAAACAACCCCCACACCATAATACCCCCTCCCCCCCCCACCATAAAACCCCCCCCCACACCATAATACCCCCCCCCCCCACACACACACACACACACACCATAATCCCCCCTCCACCAAATGGTTTGCACCAGTGCACAAAGCAAGGTCCATAAAGACATGGATGAGCGAGTGTTTATAGTTTCCTTTTTATATTCTCTTTTCTTTTTTACCTACATGAGTTATCTATATGAAGAGTTCACAACATTTTACTTTTCCCAAATAATAACTTTTTTTCTCGGAAAGTCCGGACGCGTGTACGAGGCATTCCTGTAGCAATAAGTTGCTAGATGCTATACCTTCATTAAATGTAACCGTATTGCTACACTTAGAGCAGTGTTTTTCAACTCCAGTCCTCAAGGCACACCAACAGGTCATGTTTTCAGGATTTCCCTCAGATGAAACGGCTGTGGTGAATACTAAGGCAGTGAAACTGATCAAATCACCTGTGCAAAATAATGGAAAGCCTGAAAACATGACCTGTTGGTGTGCCTTGAGGACT